>NW_007726933.1:124301-124961 GCF_000696425.1 Galeopterus variegatus
TTTTTTTTTTGTCTTTTGTCTTTTGTCTTTTTCCGTGTCCGGCAACGGATCGCAACCCTCAGTGTTGCCCCCGTACCGGACCGGGGACCGGCAACGGGATTGCAACCCTCGGCGTTGCTCCCGCGCCTCGCTCAGCCATTGAGCGGGAACCGGTCTGTACGTGGGATCCGAACCCTCGGGCGGGAGCGCCGCCATGCTCCCCAAGCGGCACACTATCCAGTGCGCCACCGGGCCGGCCCCACAATCACTTTTTGAGTTAATTTTGACTTCATATAAATAGAATAAGACAGCAGGTACTCTTTTTTGCCTTTGATCACTGTACTACTTAGTAGTACATCTTTTTTCCCCTCACTGCTTTGTAAGATACTACGGAAACTAGCTCTGTCATATACGAGACAAAAAATTTTCTCCCGAATTCCTTTTATCTGTAGATTTTTTAAATGATATTTTTTGGTACCACAAGCTTTAAATTTTGTGTAGTCAAATTTATCAATCTTTCTGGGCCGGCCCGGTGGCGCACTGCTATAGTGCACCGCTTGGGAAGCGCAGTGGCGCTCCCGCCGAGGGTTCAGATCCCGCGTACAGACCGGCCGCTCACTGGCTGAGCGAGGGGCGGGAGCAACACCGGGGGGTGGGGCCCCGGGGCCGGGCCCCGGCCGG
>NW_007726933.1:125758-126751 GCF_000696425.1 Galeopterus variegatus
CCACGTACAGACCGGCTCCCGCTCATTGGCTGAGCGAGGCGCGGGATCATCGCCGAGGGTTGCAATCCCGTTGCCGGTCCCCGGTCCGGTACGGGGGCAACACTGAGGGTTGCTATCCGTTGCCGGTCACGAAAAAAAGACAAAAAGGAAAAAAAAAAAAAAAAACCCAAATTGATCAATCTTTCCCAATATGTGGCTTCTAGATTTTGTGATGTATTTACAAAGGCCTTCTCTACCTTGAAATTAAAAAAAAAAAAAATTGCTTTGCTTTCTGATGGTATTTTTACGGTTTAACTTCTTGTTTAAAACCTTTCAGTTCCGATAATTACCAAATAATCTATCTTTCTCAACTAACTGGACAAGCTACCTATAACATGTCTACAGCTTCTGACAACTAAAATTTATTGGCCATTTACCATGGAACAGGAACTGTGTACCATCTCATTAAGTAGCTCCAGAGCCCTAAGATACAAATTCTATTATCACCCCCAGTTTAAAGCTGGAGAAAAGGGAGCTAAGCAAAAGTTAACTTGTTTAAGGTCACAGAGCTGGTGAAAATTAGATAAGGGATTCAAAACCAGGTCCAGTCTGATTCCAGAGCCTCGGTTCTTAACAAGCAGGCTACAGAGCCTCTATATTTCCCAAAGGTATTGTGGACTCTATCCTTTTCTCCTGATCTGTACCATACTATTCCATTTTAATTACAAGAGCTTCATAATGTATTTTATGCAAATTTTAATGTCAGTCACCTTACTATTACTGTTCCCCCCCCCCCAGATTTTCCTGAATATTCTCACATTTTTTTCCAGACCATTTTGTAAAAAAATAAAATTAAAAAATCTGTTGGTATTCTGGTTGGAAATGCACTACATTTATAGATTAATATAGGGGGCATCTGATATATTTAAAATGTCAAATCTTCTCATTCAAGAACAAGGTATGTCTCTAATTCTTGTGGTTGTCATTTATAGTAGTTTCTTTTTCTTTTTTTTT
>NW_007726933.1:126806-167857 GCF_000696425.1 Galeopterus variegatus
TTTCTTTTTCTGTTTATTTAAATAGATGACTGGTAAGGGGACCTTAACCCTTGGCTTGGTGTTGCCAGCACCACGCTCAGCCAGTGAGCGAACCGGCCATCCCTATATAGGATCTGAACCCACAGCCTTGGTGTTATCAGCACCACACTCTCCCAAGTGAGCCAGGGGCCGGCCCCTATAGTAGTTTATTTTCTCCATCAGGTCTTCTACACATTTCTTGAGAGGAAGATTTCTAACTGTTAAACTTTTTCCTTGTTAATAGAAAATATGATGGAAGAAAAGAGTCTAACTGGTTGTTCATACATGGGAAAAGCTTTTAAAGTCTTAGTGTAGTACTTTTGTAAGCAACAATATTACTGAATTATTTTACTCTTAGAAGTTTCTCGGCTGATTCTTTGGGGGTTCCAGGTAAAGAATTATACCATTTGCACAAAATAATTTTACTTTCTCTTTCCAATATTTATGCCTTTTTTCTCTTTTGTATAAGCTAGAACTTAAAAAATGAAATGTTAAATAGTGATAGTGAGCACAGTGATCTTATTTCCAACCCTCCTGGGAACGCTTCTAATGTTTAAGTATAATCCTTTTTTAGTTTGAGATTTTTGAAAATTACACTAAGAAAATTTTTATTTATGACTCTGTTACTAGGTTTATTTATTCCTATTTTGCTAGTTAATAGGCTGATTAATATTGAGCCATCCTTGCATTCTTAGAGTTTCATTTTTAATTATAATTTGGTTATCATGAGGAATGATAAAGGAAAAGAACACGAAGCCTACTAAATCCCAACTGTTATATCCTTACTTTTTATTCTGAATATCAAAAAACACATCTTCAACGTATAGCAAATACAATTACCCATTTATCCCCACATTAAAGTTTGTTTTACACTAAAACACATCACATATTAATATTTTTAGGACCTATGCTAAAAAAAACTTTTTCAATGCATGGTAAGTTTAAAGTCTACCTAAGATTGACAATGGGTTTTCAAACAGGATGAGTCTGAAACAAGATGGTTCTGTATCAAAGTTCACATTAATTCTGGAACGGAGAGTCTAACAAAGTGACTCATTCAATTTCATATGGTCTTGCTGTTCAGGTTTTCAAAATTACTATTTTCTCAGTTTTTCAAAAACATACATACACGATAGGCAGTTAACTCTTGTAGAATTACATAAAATATATATTATTACATAAGTTAATAGTATCAAGCTGATTCACAACTCTGGCTTTAGTTTTCAAGTTCAAAATCAAAGTCTGCAAGAAAGAGAAGGTGCTAAAATCTTATTATATAACGAAGTCCTGACCAAAGGAATTAGAAACAAGTCACCTCCTATTCTATAGCATTATGTTAGTAAAGTGACTTGCTCTCCATGCCTAAAATAAACAGTGTTCATATTAACTGGAAGCATTTCAATGTGCTCTTTGGGTGATACTTTCATATAAAAATGGTAAAAAATACAGTTGGGTATCAATGTTTCAATATGAAGAGAGCTTTCAGGATGTAAAAATACATAGATTTTCTAAAATGCTATTCCAAAATATCTGAATTATGCTATTAAGTAAAACATTACATTTCTTTAACTCCTACAGCCTTTTGAGTAAAATGACAATTTAATCACTGGGAAGTTTAAGTAAGTTGAACTCCATAAATAACCAGTGACTGTTTACAAGGAATATTTCAGATGGCCATTATATCATGATGGAATGATAAGCAGTACGGGACTACACAGCTATGAAACAATCCTTTTGACTGAGTCTTTTGACAAAGGCAAGCTTCTTAACAAGAGACCATTTTCCCAACTGTAAAACAGTTATAATTCCTGGCTAACTCAAAGATGGTAACACAATAACCTATAAAATACTGTACACATTTAAGATATTAAGAGAAACTAAGAAAAGTCAGGATTTCTGTATTGATTTGTTTAGATGTGGGGGCGCTGATGGTATGTATTAGCACTGAAAATATAAATTCTGAATTAGAATATATGCTAGATTTTAGTATTGGTTCATTTATCAGATTATGTTCTATTTTTTACATTTGGGCAACTTAAGAAACTGGGTTTTGAAAGTTTTTGAATATTTAAAATTTCCAGTAATATTTTTTATTTTTATTCCGATACTTATCAGAACACATGTGCCAGGCACAGTATTGGGCTTTGGAGAAATTAGTATTGCATGGAAATTCCTGAGAAGTGGTATCTTTGCAGTCAGGAAGGAACAATATGCAAAGAGCTGGGAGTAGAGGGTGGTGGTGGGGGGCCTAGGGAAAGAACAGTTTGTGTAAAAGCTGGGAGTGAGGTGAAAAGAATGCGGGGAAGTATAAGCAGTTCAGATTGCTTGGAATACAGCAAGAAAAGGCAGGGATATGAAAGTCTTAGCAGAGAGACCTTAGACCAGGGTTTGACTCATTTCACTTGAGCAAGCTCACCTTAATGAACTTCCGTTTCTTCAACTATAAACAACAGGCCAGTAATGTGAGGGACTAAATGAGACTGTCCAATCAAGCCTCTAAAACAGTGCTTGGAAAATAGTGGGTGGGCAACAAATATCAAATTTTCTTGTCATCCTTTATATACTGACATGCAGCAGATGGTTAAAAGAGTGAACACCAAAGTATGACTGGATAAAACTGCAGCTCTTACTGACTAGCTGAACTCTGGACAAGTCCAACTCGACAAACCTCATAGGTAAAGGAAGATAGAAATAGTATCCACCTCATTTGCTGTGAGACATAAAATAAATAAACAAATCTCTTAGTCACTGTCTGGCATATAGCAAAAACTCAACTGTTAGCTTTTACAATTGCTATCATAGGTCCATAAACCTTTATCTGCCATTTTCAATCCAGAAACATCTGAACATGAAAGAAAACTCTGGCACAAAACTTATTTGGTGGAAAAATCTGTCTTGAAGCTATTTATAGTTTTTATTAATTCCCATCCAGAATGAATATCTATTATTGCACAAATATTAATGTTGGATTTTGGAGTGCTGTCTCAGCCTCTGCTGGAGATGCTATCTGTTGCCTATGTAACATACTATCTTTCTAAAATCCAAAGATTCCTGAATTCCAAAACACACTGGCTCCAAGGGTTTCGATTAAGAGACTGGGGAGGGGTATTAATTCCACATGGAAAGAGGAAAAAAACATTCTAATATAAGCAACTCAACAGTTTCTGAAGCAAACTAGTTTTGCGTAGTGGTCTTAGAGACGCCAGCACCAAGAAAAATTTCTATTCTTCCTGTCCAAAGAACACCACTGAACAAAGAACTTCTGAAATACCCCTGAAGGCTACCCTTGCTTGTAATGAGGGTTCGTTTCCAAAGCAGGCCTTTACAACCACCAGGTGTATGAGTGTGTATTTTTCTAGTAGTGATACTGTATTTTTTTTTTTCTGGTTTGATGCTTCAACATCAGACTCTTTATCTACTAAAAGCACTACTTGGTTTTCAAGGTAAAGAGGAAAACAGTTCAGCTATTTATAAGCTACTATGCATAATATGTCCTAAATGGTAAAAAAAAAAAAAAAAAAAAAAAAAAGACTACAGAACTCAGCACTTCTAGTAGTTTGTCATGGGTATTCATCAATGTATTAAGCAACTCTTCTAATCAATAATAATCAGAACGTCGTCACATTGCGGATGATCTAAAACAAGCACCAGAGATTCTTGTACGAAACCGTTCGGGCCTTTTTGTTAGGAATTAACGAAGAGGGGTGACGAGGGTGTCAGGGCCAAGGGGTGCAAGTTTGGCAGCCCCTTCGGGCCGAACGAACAAAGGAAGCCGTGATCAACCAGAGCGAACCGGCCTCCAAGCGGGTCGCGCCCGCCCGGGAAAGGGTGGGGGAGGGGTCGGCCGCTCCCGCCCCGGCCCCCGCGCCAGGCCTGACGTCACGCGCCGAGAGCCCCGAGGGGCGCGACGTCAGCGGCTTCCGACGCCTTCTGCCTGAGGGGCGATGGGGGCAGCCCGTGGCGCGAAGAAAGGTGACGAGAAAGCTGCCTGGCCCCAGCCCCCAAGGAGGCGACCACGGCCCACGCACTGGAGGTAACTCGATGCACCGCCATTGCCAGCGCCCGCCTGCCCCGCAGCTTCAGCTCCCTCTTTCCCTTCCACGACCCCCCCAAGCGCCCAAGCAGCCTCACCCGGCGGGATCCGAAACCACGGCAGAGTCTAGAAGCGGCGATGGGTCCGAGGGAACTGGGCGCTGAAGGACCCTGTGCAGTCTGACTGGCGGCAGCGGCGGCGGCAGCAGCACTACCAGCGCCAGCAGCGCGCGGCTCCTCCTGCTGCCGGAACAGGAAGCGCCGACTGCGCCGCCCCCACCCGCGTTCCCTCCACCCCCTCGGGCCTGGCCGCGCGCGCCACCCGCAGGCCGCTGGCGGCGCGGCTCCTCCTGGCGCCGGCTACAGGCGGACGGAAAGCTCCCGGATTTTCCGGAGTTCCAAGGAAACGCCGGTGGACTGTGATGTTCGAGGCAGCCCGGCGGGAATTGCTAACTTGTTGCATGGAGTGACTTGTGGGCAGATTCTTGAGTCCCTACGCACAGCGGTTTTACAGCCAGGCCCGGAAGCAGGCTGGGCATGGATGCCGTCGGATTGCGGCCCGACTCGGGGATCCAGACTCGCGGGCCAAAATTCGGGAGGCTAAAGGATCAATACGGGAAAGAGAAGACGTTTGCAAATTGCTTGACAAATTGATATTTTCTAAAGGAGTACCTGTCTTTGCGGATTTTTCCTGCAAAAAATCTTCCCCACATGTTCATTTCTTAATAAACATTTAAGTAGCGTCAGGTTCAGATGACTGACACTTGGCACCAGCCGTCAAGGAATCTGCTACCTAGTCATGAAAATCTCGTAATTATATGGTGTGCAAAATATACATATATACATAATATACATATGTGTATATTTTTTACACAATATATATTAAAAGTATGTATATACTTACGTTTTGCTTCTTTGTGAAAGGCATTAGTGGGTCAGTGGGTGGACATTTGGGTATGCTCCACAGCACACATAATTCTCATACTGAAAAAGGAGCAATAGAGGAACTTCAAATACCTAAGCTCAGGACGACATATTTTTGGATAAGGGCACAGGTCTTTGGAAAATTGCACTAGTGTGGAGGACCTATGCTGCTCTCATAGGAGGCAGTGAACCAGCAGTGCCTTGTGGAGCCATATTGCAGCCTGAACAGGGAGTCAGTAACGTTCTGGTCTTGACTTAAAGCTTTGCATTTTGATCATCGATTTTTTTTTTTTTTTTGCATCAGTTCTGATTTTAGAATACTGCATCAAAATATTATCTTCCTTACTGAGTCTATGGTCAAAAAACTTTTGTGCCCGAGTGCCTCACTCATTCTCACCCTGGTCCTGGCCCTGTGTATGAGAGCGATGGGTAAATATTATCTTCCTTACTGAGTCTATGGTCAAAAAACTTTTGTGCCCGAGTGCCTCACTCATCTCACCCTGGTCCTGGCCCTGTGTATGAGAGCGATGGGTAACCCTCAGCTTTTCCCTATCTACAACCTATAACTGAGCATGGGGGTTCTAGAGCTAGACCATTCCTGTCCCATGTGGACTTGTCTACCGGTAACCTTTACTTGGGAACTAACTCCCCATGTAGTGCTCTTTCAGAACTGCACTGTGGTCTGAAGCTCACACTACCCAATCCTTCCTTCCAACCTTTCACAGGTGTCAGCCCTGCAATGTGGTATGGACTTCCTCACCTTCTCAGGCTCCCTTCCCCTTTATCCTTCATAGGTGTTTCACCCCAAATAAATCTCTTGCACATCTAATTGCATCTTGGCATCTGCTTCTGGAAGACCCAAATGGATACACTAAAGACTAAAAGGAGTGTTTTATAAGTTAGAAGAGCAGATTTTTTCATTTCTCTTTTTCAGATTCTAATTTGAATGTGTGAGGTAATATGTCTTTTAAAACAAAACACAAAGCCTTTGGATTTTACATATGAAGTTTTAATTAAGACATGAAAATTTATTCAGATCAATTTATTTGAACTCATATCCAAAAAGAAACATTCAACTTCAGGATTAGAAATCAAAGTGGAAAAAGTGTGGATCATACAAGCCTGAATGACAAGAGAAATATCTTTGTGAGGTTACTACTTAAACTCTGTATACTCAAGTGTACATCAAGTTCATACTTGGCTTATACAGAATTTATCCAACTCTAGCAAAGTCAGAATGATTTCAGTAAACCTCGAGTTTTACACCATGGCTCTCAAGTCTAAAAGCTTAGATTTGATTATAACCATGGCAAAAGTGATTATCTTTATTTGCTGAAAATGTAATCAACTTTTAAAATAAGTTAGGCAAACATCAGTTTTACATAGACCTTATAAAGAGTAGGAGGAAATTGCAATTGTTCATCTAATCGCAGAGTTTAAACTATAAATCCAAATTGTACCGTTATCTCTATTGTCAAGTCAAGCCAAGAAAGCCTATTACAGACTAAAAGAAATGAATGTGATTCTCTGCAGGTCCACTAAGGGAATATTTTGAAAACCTTTCATCACATTAGTACTTAACGGCTGTATAGCAATTATTTTCAAGGATGCTCCAAGAGTCACCTCTTACTGAAGAATTAACCTTCAGGAAGTTGAGACACAGTATAATTACTACATTTTGTAGGAGATGAAGGCAAAGAAGGTTTAGGACTGAGTAATCTATTCAAAATTTAAAAGTAAATAAAAAATAGACTTTGGCTTTATTTGAAATAGAAATCGTGTGCCCTAAATCCCTTCTCATTGGGTTATATCCATTAGTCCACATTTTTACTTAACAGCCAATCTATTTTAAAAAGTTACCTCCATTTTTATGTCGAACATCTTAATATAGTAGAATTATATACAGACAAACTCTTGTAGCAATGCTTATTTTTAGTAGGTCATTAATAAAGAAAAACCTTTTGTGCTTTCTGTTCTTTCCCTAGAAATAAAAATGTAAAACTGGTTGTTAAAACAAAAATTGTACAGGCTTTTTTACCAAAGTAAAAACAATAATTTGCTTGACTTAAAATCTTTTATTCATCTGGGCATTAAATTACCTAACATTACACAGGCTTTTTTATACCTAAAACATTGTTTTCCTTTTGTTATCTCCAGGAATGTCTTAAGTCTACTTTCCTGTGAAATATGCTCTACCAAAATCAATATTATAAGCTATTTATAGATTCTGATCATAACTAAAAGTGATAAGAAATGTCTTAAATAAAAAGTAAGAGTTTGTTAGATCTCAAGAGGAAGGAAGCTATTACATGGAGCCATAAAAATGATCCAAACTTTAGAGACAGGAAGCTGATAACTCTATCTTCTTAATGGCTTTGGCTCATGAATAAGTAATAATGGTTTATGTGCTTTTTTCTTATAAAAAGAAATGGGATTTGTATAGAGTCCTATTTGCCATATCTTTCCTACTTTTTAAAGGATTTCTAATTACTAACACATTCGTTATATTATTTATAATAAGAAATCAAAACTTTAACTGAAAGCTATTCTTTGACCACAGTTGGCCATTAGCTGAAATTTAGGAAAGAACACAGGTTTGATCACCAAATCAATAAATCTAGCCACAGGCTGACTAAAAGCTTCCTTTAATCTTCTTCCTGTTAGGTCTTCCTTTAAATTAAACCACTCCCTCTATGAATTATTTAAGTGAATGGCATGGTTACAGAAAAATCACATAGGACTCTTCATTAAAAAATGCTCGAGGAACCTAAAAAAAAACCCAATCAGCATATTTCAGGAATTATAGTACGAATTAAGATGCTATGTTTAAGAAAAGGGGGGAGAGGGGATGTCCTGAAAATCTTCAGAGAAAAATAGCAAAGTCAAGTTTATTTCCTGGTTAGTACAGTATGATTCCCAAAGCGCAGTTAAGTGTCTGGTCCAGACTAGCTATTAGCAATTAAGTAGTTCCCTTTCATTGTCAAGGCTTTTCCCTGAGGCAATGCCTGAATTCTTAATTTTAATATTTTATCTTGTTTCTTTTAGCTCCATCCTCTCTCACCAATAAACTCTACACATTTTCACCATGCTGAATGCTTTCTCAACTCTGGAATTTATACTTTTCAATTGTTCCTAATGTCCAACTTTGAGTTATAAAATTTGTATTTAGATATATTTATATTCCCCCACATTGTTCCTCTTATAATTTACAATAAAAAAATTTACTCATTTTAATCCAATAAATATATTTTTTGCATGTTTTATGAGTTAGTTTCTGAGTACTGGTTGTTCTCCCAAATGCATCCTCATAATGAAACAGAGAAAGGGGGTAACCTTTCTAAATTCCAATCTCAATGTTTAAAAAAATTTATTACTCTTTTCCCTTCATGGTAAACAATTCCCTTCTCAAGTCTTCATATCTCTACTTTCCAAATTTCTTTTCATTGTAGCAAATACCAAAGGAAAAAATACAAACCATTTCAGAATAAATGAGTCTCTTTCCCGTTCTCATTTATTAGATAATCTACTTCAGGGCTACATACATGGCAGTATTTTGAAAATGTTAACAGCTGTTAATACCTTAAAATTGAAAAAATAAAAAAGCCAGACATGTATCACAAGCAATCAGTTTGAATTATATGAAAAGCTACTTAGATCTTGACTTTCATATAAACACTAATTTTTACCACTATAAAAGACAACATAATTATATTTCATTATAAAACTACCCTTTAACAGAACATTTGTAAGCTAGTCAGTCATCCCTTAGGTTTTTCTGTACTGATAAAAAGTTATTTTTAAAAGAAAAATATTTAAAATAATTGTTTCATAGAAACAGAAAGTATTATTATCAAATTCTGATAAAAAACTATAATCATGGGTAGAGTCTTACCACACTATTAATTTTCTTTCACCAAAGATGGACATTTAGTAAGTGTTATAAATTAGTTAATAATATAAGCTTCCCAGTGATCTACAAAAGCGCCACAATTAAGATGAGGTAGTATGAGACTTTCCTACCTTTGTAAAAGGTAAATATCTTTAGAAGAGATATTTACCTTGACATTGGTGTTATATCCTGAGCCTCATCATTGCTAAGAGAGTTACCATTTTAGTAGCTACCTCTCATTGAGACCAAGACAATCTTGAGATCACTGAAGAAGAAATGCTAGAAGATAATGGTAATAGAGATTTTCCCAATTTAATTTTGTAATAAATACTAAAAATTTATTTCAAAACTATTACTGAAAAATGCCATCTTTATGTTAACAGCAAAACTGCAAGAAAGAGAAATGCTACTTCAACATAAAAGCAATGGCAATCAAGAAACATTTGTTCTAACTTGGAAATTTATGAGTCAAATTTCTTTCAATCCAGGTAGAAGAAGTTTTCTAATATAACTAAACTAGCATTATGAAATCAATTACTATGATATTAAAAATGCCAATTTGTACAAAGGGGTAAGCAGCTCACCAGAAGAAAAACTAGACAGTCTGTTTAGGAGATTATTCATTGATTCATTTAAAAAAGAAGAGTTAGGATATCAGTCCATTTATCTTTATTAGTTACATTGGGCTGATGATGTTTCTAAAAATGTTGCCTGCTCTTGGGAAAGTAAATTTAAAATATTACCACTTTTGTCCAGTACTATTCGCTACGGCATATGCCATGTAGCTGTGAAAAAGCTTTCCCTAAGGCTGGCCGGTTAGCTCTCTTGGTTAGAATGTGGTGCTGATAACACCAAGGTAAAGGGTTCGGAACCCTTTACTGGCCAGCTGCCCAAAAAATTTTTTTAAAAAGGCTTTCCTTTTTTTGAAGCCATGTTAAAGACATAAGTTAATTGTGAAGACAGTAATAATTATCTGCAACTTGAAGATCAAAAACAATATTAAGCTTCATAAATACTGAGCTCATCTTTATTTCTTGAATCTTTATTCAAGTTTAATTTAAAATAATGAAAAACTATTTAAGTACTCTTTGGTTACCTATCCAGTGCGCCACCGGGCCGGCCCAAAATATGGACATTTTGAAGTTGTAAAGCTGTTAAGAATTTATTACATAAACAAGCACCATCAAATAGTAGGAATGCCAAGCAAACATTCCCAATGCAGTTTTGTTAACTCATTTCAAAAATTGGTCAACTTCACTATCTGTCTGGCAGTTTTTAGAAAATATGGAATTAGATAAAAATTTGGCATTTTACACATATACTCCCTTGTATTCTTGATCATTTGAAAGCAAGCAGGTAAATTCCTATTAGACACTGCCTTTCCTATGAAGTTGGCTAAACATATTACAATTCACAACATACAATACTGGGTTTCATGAAGACTAATGGTAAAAATCTGTCACAGATAAAATTTACTTAAGTATTCTCATATGCATTGTTGGTAGTTATGACACAGGGTGGAACATTAGTATGTGAGAAACAGTTTACATTTTCTTCCATGTTTCTTCTTTGTTTGGGCTGACCTTCCCTCGACTCACTTTGAGACAAGTCTGTGCTTACCCACCCATCTGATTTGGGATTTATAGGAGCAGTATGTCGTTTAATAAAATGCCACCTAAAGGCTAAATCTGATCGAGGTGGGAATGGACACTTATCTAACATGAGTTCACTGATATGAATTTTTCTTTTAGATGGAAGCCCTGAAGAGTGCCGACTACTACAATTCTTTAGTGGAAAACACTGCCCCACAGCATCTTGCAGTTTCTGCTTAAGAGATCGGCCTAAAAATCTATGTCCACAGGAATGATCTAAGTCCAACTCGATAGATGAACAGCTGTGCTTCCTTTCTTGGTTCCTTAAGGGAACTTCAGTTTTCTCTATCGCATTCACTGTTTCAGCATCTGAACAACTCTCACTCTTTTTTGACCAAGATAACTTCTTTCCACTCCACACATAACCATCCTTTCTGTCAGCACTTCTACTCCGAGTAGTTTTGGGCCTTACATCTACAGTTTTACTATTATTTTCACTATTTTCTGCCATTTTTATGAATTATCCAGAAATTCCTGTGTTATAAATATGGCTTTTTCAGTTTTTCTTGCAGGAAGTTTCTTCTGGACACTTTCTGGATGTATCTAAGGGAAAAAAAAAAAGTCATTAACCATTTGCTGTCCACTGTATAGTTTATATATTTAGCCCCAATTAGACATGAGATGAAAAAGCATAATTAATGCATGAAAATATGTACACAAATTAGTACATAAATTAGAGACTACTGGATATGTTGGAAGGCAGTCCCAAGATAGTTTGTTCTCACTTAAATAAAATACTTTGCCATATACAAATAATTTAATGGTGCCATAGAGTCAAGAGTCTGAGTTTCTTTTCGTAGCTAATATTCAATGTGGATCAGAAAAAGCCAAGTCTTCTATTTCAACCACAATATATGCTCGAATGTGAATACTTTCTAGTCTTAAAGTACATCTTATGCTGATCTTTCCTCACCTTATTTTTCTTATTTCACAGCAGATGAGTGAATTCATTGTTAAGAGACAGTCACAAATCTATGAGCTGAGTTTCTGAACGACTACTCTGTATAGTTCCTTCTCTTTCCTCTCCTTGTTTCTTTTCCTACTAATTAAAATATGGACTTTTTTTTTTTTTTGTCTTTTTCCGTGTCTGGCAACGGATCGCAACCCTCAGTGTTGCCCCCGTACCGGACCAGGGACCAGCAACGGGATCGCAACCCTCGGCGTTGCCCCCGTGCCTCGCTCAGCCAGTGAGTGGGAACCGGTCTGTATGTGGGATCCGAACCCTCGGGCGGGAGCGCCACTGCGCTTCCCAAGTGGCGCACTATCCAGTGCGCCACCGGGCCGGCCCAAAATATGGACATTTTGAAGTTGTAAAGCTGTTAAGAATTTATTACATAAACAAGCACCATCAAATAGTAGGAATGCCAAGCAAACATTCCCAATGCAGTTTTGTTAACTCATTTCAAAAATTGGTCAACTTCACTATCTGTCTGGCAGTTTTTAGAAAATATGGAATTAGATAAAAATTTGGCATTTTACACATATACTCCCTTGTATTCTTGATCATTTGAAAGCAAGCAGGTAAATTCCTATTAGACACTGCCTTTCCTATGAAGTTGGCTAAACATATTACAATTCACAACATACAATACTGGGTTTCATGAAGACTAATGGTAAAAATCTGTCACAGATAAAATTTACTTAAGTATTCTCATATGGAATAAGATTTAAGCCAGGAATTAGGGAGAAGGATTCTACAATTTCAAAAATTTTACAAAAGAAAGCTGAATTTTGTGACTGAGAAAATCAGTCAAATTCGACATTCTGGGCCAGCCCGGTGGCGCACTGCTATAGTGCGCCGCTTGGGAAGCGCGGTGGCGCTCCCGCCGAGGGTTCGGATCCCACATACAGACCGGCCGCTCACTGGCTGAGCGAGGGGTGGGAGCAACACCGAGGGTTGCGATCCCGTGGCCGGTCCCGGTCCGGTACGGGCGTGACACTGAGGGTTGCGATCCGTTGCCGGTCATGAAAAAAGACAAAAAGGAAAAAAAAAAAATTCGACATTCTGATTATGACTGTTTCTGATTACGTCAAAGAAACATTAAAAATCCCAACAGTCAAGTAAATGTCTATAGACACTTGATTCCATTTTTAAAGTAATAGGATTTGAAACAAGCATCTATTCCGGCAAATATGATTGGCAAGTACATAAAAGTGTGACCTCCTGATACAGACTTGCCATATAAAGTTATTCCATTTCTAAATGCTGAATAGCATCTGGTGCTTATGCTTATTTTGAGTTAGTCAGCTCACTGGTATATAACCACTTAAAATCCTTAGGAAAAAATATTTATCTGATTTTGAAAGAAAGAACACCACTTAGCACAGCCAAAATTATATCTAATGATACGCTTTGGCTGTTAGTTTTCTAAATTCCACTGAACAAAAAATAAACAAGCAGAAACAATAAAGTAGGCTAAAGAATATGAAGACTGTTTGACTACGGTTTGAAATGCCTGGTGCTTTTATTTACTAAATAAATACCAAAATAGCAGTTTATTAGCTGTATGACCAGCTTTACTCCACTGGGTGTGAGCTCCCTTGGCTTGCCTCCTTGCTACCTCTGAATTATGGCGTTTTCTCCTTCATTTCCAAACTAGAGTTAAGTTCTTTACTTCTGTTCTTAATGACATTCCCACCTTTACTAGAGCCCTGCTTCAATCTCTTTTTATCTCTCTCTCAAACTTCTCGCTGCCTTCCAAAATAACCAAATCTCTTAGAATATCTTACAATAATTCTAATGCTTCCTCAGTGATAACTGTTTCTTTCCACTACTAAATTTTTTCATAAGTAGTCTAATTTGATTTCCACTCAAGATGACAATAGCTTTTTGTTTTTTTCTGATTATAAAAGAAATAATTATCCGGTTTGAAAATGGCTGAGTGAAAATCTTTTTGCCCTATCCTTTTCTCAGAATTCAGCTCAAAACAACAAGGAAAAATGAGATACAAAATCACAAACCTCATCTTTAATGAAACTAGCAAAGTTATAAGCTGAGTTACAGAAATATGAGGACAGAAAAGGAATGAAGGAGCAATAACTGACGCAGCAGCAGAGAGGCAGGTGACACCAGGCACAGGCATGACACAGATAATAAGCAGCCAACAGAGCAGGCAAAGTTCATGATGCTACAGAAAGTGCGACTAGAGAACAGGGTAGAAAATGGCGAGGTAGGTTGAAATTTTGCTTAGGAGTACTTAGATTTCTCAGGTTCTTTCTCCCACACTTAGAGGAGATGGGACATTTATTGTTATTAAGAGAAACAGAACCAGAGAGGCTTAGGGCTTTGGACACCAGAAGCAGCAGAGGGTAGAGGGGAGGCTTGGGACTAAAAATAGACTAAATGAAAGTTCCTTGGTCCATTCTTCCATCCAGCTCCCAGAAGTCCAGCAGACAGACTTATACCTCCCTAAGAGCATAGTGGAAGATATTTTGCTACAGAATTTGAATGGCCAAAGAGAAAAGACCTACAGATGCTGACAGCTGGGAATCCTCCAATAAAAAGCTGGAAACCCAAGCATACAGCAAAGCTCACCTGTCCACAAGCCCTGCCTACTCACACACAGCTTCGAGGCAGTATAGGTGTGCACTCTAGAATATGAATGCTCATGGATCATTAGACTTTTGAGGAAAGTTTCTAACATGAATGACAGACCAAAACATACAGAACTTGGAAAAACCAGTAACCATGGGAGGAGGAGAAAATAAAAATTCATTTCTTCCAAGTTAGATATTACCACTGAATGAGTAAGATGCTATCAAAAGGGGGTGGGAAAAATCAGAGAATAAGGACATTTTTGAAAATTAAAAATATGATTACTGAAATAAAATATTCAACAGAAAAGTTGGGGACAGAAAAAAGTTGGAAATAAGTTGAGAAAATAATACAAGAAATAGGGGAAAAATGGTTAACCACAAAGAAAACACAAGAAATTAGAGAATCAATAGAAATTTCATAGAAAACAACAAAATGGAGGGGAGACATTACCAAAGAAACTATATTAGAAAATTTCCCAGAATAGAAGGACATGAACCTCCATACTGGAAAAGCCCACTGAACATCAAAGTACGTTATTATGAAATTATTCAAAGTACGTTATTCAGAATCCTAGAGATAGAGAGGAAATATTAAAATCTTCCTGACAGGGAAAAAAGTACAATCAAAGGACTACAGTCAACAGCAACATTGGAAGCTAGAGGTTAGTTTCCTACCTTGAAGGGATAACAAGCCAAACTATCAATCAAATATGAGGACAAAATAAAGAAATTTTCAGATTTGCAGAGTACCAACAATTTTACCTCATATTGGATAATGTGCTCTTCTAAAATTAGGAAGTAAACTCCAAGCGAAGGAAGAGATGAGACACAGGAAACAACATTCAACACAGGAAAGAAATGTGAATTCTGGGGAGGATGAAGGAGGGAAGTCTTAAGACAGAGGTGTGGGTATCTGGAGCTGCTAGAGAGCAATCTGTCCATATAACCACACAAGGATATAAGACTCCAAGGGAGAAGATCTTGAGGAAAAAAACAGAATTGACTTTTGGAAAACTCAACTGAAAGGATGAGAAAGCAAACGGAAAAAGAATTAGGTAATAATTCATTACAGAAAAATTCAAGTTATATAAGAAAGAAAAGAAAATTTTAAAATTACCTTTTCAGCAGTGAACAATATTTCCATATTCATCAAAATTGCGACATAATTTTAATAAGAGGATGGAGAAAGAGGAAAGAGGATAGAAGAGAGGTAAATTCTCATCCATCATGAAAGAAACTCAACAGTGTCTAAAAAGTTGATGAATCAAGAAAGAGAAGTATAAGCCCATTATTTAGAAATACGAAAGTAAATATCAGGAAAACAGTTAAAAGATTTGAAAACAGATGCTTTTGGTACTGGGTAGGAGAGGACTGTAGCATTTCTTATCTAAGCGTGTCAGCTCAATTTAATTTTTAACCCAGGTGCATTTATCACTGATAAACATAAAAATAAAAGTAATTCATGCTCACCATGAAAAATCAAACCAGGTATAATGTTATAAAGAAAAAAGTAGACTCTCCATAGTCCCACCAGCCACCACTAACCATTTTAACATTCTCAATATCTCTATACCCTTATATGGCAAGGAAGCAGTTCCACAGCAAAGTGATGGCAGGCATTAGAAATATGGTTTGAGTCTGGTTTGTTTCGTATTAGCCCTATGACCTTGAAACCTCAGTTCATTCACCTGCAAAATGGAGGTATTGATGATATCTATTTCTTTGTTCTGCTAGGGATTAAATGAAATAATGCATGTAAAGTACTCAGCTCAGATCCTAAATGTATTAAGTACTCAATAAATGTTAACACATACCTTTCATGTATTTTTTCTTTTTTACAAAAATCCCATGAAGATTAGATACATTATTTTGTTAAAGCATCTAAGCCAGTTTTACAGAAATAGTTCATAATAAATTACAGAACACCTTTGTCCCTAGCCCAATGCTAACTACAAAGTAAAGAGATCTTTAGGAGCAAATATAATTTGCAGGGGGATAACTAATGTTTCAAAGTAAAAATAGATCAATATGCCAGATACAGCTGAAACTCAACAGACCATGAAGCTACAGAACAATTTGACATTTTCCCTCAGAGAATTACTTTTCAGCCTTCCTCTATACAAGTTCACATGCTAACAAAACAGGTTTACTTTGGCAAGGCTTACCACTTGTATGTAATAGGTACCAATGAATTGTCTTTGGATTTTAGGTTTAACTTTTCTTACATGTGATAATGCTGCAGGTGTCCATAAATTAAAGTAAAAATATCATTGCCCTAGATGAGTTTTCTACACATTAACCTATACTTAAAGAGTTAATGCAATGAAAATCTTCATCTGACTAGTCATCGTTTTGTATCTATCTCAGAATTATAGCCTTATATTAATTTCAAATAGCTATTCTTTTGTGAGTTCATGCTCAAGAAGTCCCACTTTTGTAAAATGCATGTTTTGCCATATCAATTATGGTCCAGAATGTCATCTAATGCAGTGGTCTTCAAAGTAGGGAGAAAATTTAACTTCTATTTGTATTTGTCTAAAAATTAAAATTTATTAACATTGAATATATGGTTGCTAATGTTACCATCAGTCATTGTCAGATGGTCACTTGTCTCATGGTGTGCTGTTCCCGAGGAAAGAGCGGGAGCTCCAAAAAGCTAAACATAATAATAAAAGTAGTGACAAATTATGGTAGCCCTCTCCATTCCTTTATTCACTTTCAGTGTACTGCAACTGTTTGAGCATTATTGGAATGGGCTTGTGGACTGTATTATTTTAAAGAAGAGAAACTTTTCAATACTTTGTAATGAGACATGACCATGGAAATTTTATAACACACACAGTTTGCTAATTATCTCAAGGCACAGCACTTAAATAAGCTGTTGAACTTTTTTTTTTTCCTTTTTGTCTTTTTTCGTGACCGGAAACGGATCGCAACCCTCAGTGTCACGCCCGAACCGGACCAGGACCGGCAACGGGATCGCAACCCTCGGTGTTGCTCCCGCACCTCGCTCAGCCAGTGAGTGGGCCGGTCTGTATGTGGGATCTGAACCCTCCGCGGGAGCGCCGCCGCGCTTCCCAAGCGGCGCACTGTAGCAGTGCGCCACCGGGCCGGCCCCAAGCTGTTGAACTTTTAAGAGGAGTTATGCATTTTTCCTTTACAAAATGACGTGCTATAAATTTCATGACCATCACTGAGATAACAAGTGGCCCTCAGAAGCTAGCTGGTAGAGAGATATATTTTAAAAAACACATGCAGTTGACCAATCACTTCATGGTATAAGTAACATCTTAAAAGTAACTGCTTAAAAGAAGCTTATACTATGAAGAGATCTTATTAGACATCTTAAGATATTCAGAATTTCCTTCAACATTATTTGATTTTATTTCAAAAAGTGATAAAAATGAATCATGAACATAAATTCCCACATTTTTACACTTAAACACATGGAAACAGAATTTTCTA
This sequence comes from Galeopterus variegatus, assembly GCF_000696425.1. Lineage (NCBI taxonomy): Eukaryota > Metazoa > Chordata > Mammalia > Dermoptera > Cynocephalidae > Galeopterus > Galeopterus variegatus. The sequence goes on from NW_007726933.1 coordinate 144,324, forward strand.
ATCCAGCAGCTTCACTAAACAAAAATTCTTAAAAATAAAAAAATTCAATCAAATTGCCCTTAATAAAAACAATAATTTTTAGCAAGAACAAAATTATTTTTATTGTTATTTTTTAAATTTTTATTATTATTATTTTTTTGTCCTTTTTGAGATCAGCCACACCGCGCTCAGCCAGTGAGCGCTGTGAGCGCACCGGTCATCCCTATATAGGATCTGAACCCGCGGCGGGAGCGCTGTTGCGCTCCCAGCGCCGCACTCACCCAAGTGCGCCACGGGCTCGGCCCATTGCTGTTAAGACTAAAGATGAGTAAAATGGTAAGGTGGCTTTACCACCAATTTGTGTAAATAAATACAAGTACAGAAATCAAAATAATAATAATAATACAATAAATATAAGTACAGAAATCAAAAATGATATTTTGAAAGATGCTGACAAATTAAAGATTTTTGATGGTAGCTGCAAAGAAGCTTTTTTTTTTAAGAGAGTGAAAGAATCACTTGGGAGAAGGCTGCTTTGGCTCTTGACTTAATAATTAATGTTTTATGAAGGCAGCTATGTACACTGCCCTGGGGGGTACACAGTGACATCTTTCTTTTTTTTTTTTTTAATCATTATTTCTTAATGAGCAAGAAGCAAATGTCAAAAAAGTTAGTTTATATAAAAGCCTTTTCAAGAAGGCAAGTTCACAGATTCTACAGCCATTTGGTCCCAGGTTCTACTGCCAGTTGCAATGACAGCAATAACAGACTGAATGCCCATTGTGGCAATTTTCACTAACAAAAGATTTAAATAATATTTAGTTAGTTATATTGAATTAGGCTGGGAAGGTGATCTTAATTCTAGATTTCTATAGAAAACAATTAAAACCCAATAATTAAAGGGTCAAATTTCATTTATCTGGAAAATTCATTTGTATTCTCTATGATGTTGGATAACAGAGAATTATTGTATATATTAATTATTCATTGAAGTATTTATGTCTACAATGTTGATTTATATCTAAGATGAGAATTCATGTAAATACTAAATTAAGATAAACTTGACCCTAAAAAGAATAATTCAAAATACTATATAAAGGCCTGGCCTGGTGGCACAGTGGAGAGTGCGCTGCTTGGGAGTGCGGTGGCACTCCCGCCGAGGGTTCGGATCCCATGTGGAGACCGGTTCCCGCTCACTGGCTGAGCGCGGTGCGGGCGCAACACCGGGGGTTGCGATCCTGTTACCATAAAGGCCTGGCCTGGTGGCACAGTGGAGAGTGCGCTGCTTGGGAGTGCGGTGGCACTCCCGCCGAGGGTTCGGATCCCATGTGGAGACCGGTTCCCGCTCACTGGCTGAGCGCGGTGCGGGCGCAACACCGAGGGTTGCGATCCCGTTACCGGTCAGTAAAAAAGACAAAAAGGGGGGAAAAAATACTATATAAAGAATTCACAAATGAATTATTACTCTGGTATTCAGCCCTGGGACTTCACCTACCAAATCCATGATTCCAAAGTTTACCTGCCATCACGTGCCCAAGAACTCCTTGAAAGCATTCTGATCATAGTTTGTGATATTTGAGTTGAATTCTGTAGAAACATTTAGGCTCTACAGATGGAATTTTTTGGATAGCAGACAACAGATGAACTCCTTAAAATGTTAATGAAAAAATATGAAAACAGTTTTATTCATATGAGAACAATCTCTGAACTAAAAAAAATGTTTTCCTTATTACAAAAGCAACAGAGGTACATTTTCTAGTAAATATTTTATTTTATTTTATTTTTTAAGAGATGACCGGTAAGGGGATCTCTGACTTGGTGTTGTCAGCACCACACTCTCCGAAGTGAGCAAACCGGCCATCCCTATATGGGATTCAAACCCATGGCCTTGGTGTTATCAGCATCATACTCTCCCAAGTGAGCCACGAGTGGGCCCTTCCAGTAAATATTTTAAAGTATCCTTTTACATGCTACTGAGCCAGAGTTCATGAGACTTAACTGATTAGTAATTAAAAAAAAAAAAAAGGAATCATTGACTTAGTACCACTATGCTCTCCTTCCCCTTTCTTCCCACGTTTTCTACTTTCTTTCTTAGTTATAATTTGCTTATGCCAGTGTTTCCCAATCTGTACTCTTGAGGATACTGGTTCTGAAAAACATTTACATATTCTGGAGAAATAGTGGTTTCCTTACCAAATAAGTTTGGGAAATGCTTTTCCTCTGGAAGATTACAATATATATTTAGTAAATGGTTCCACGAGGTCCTTCAGTAAAGAAACAGGCTGACACCATAGCTGCCTGTATTTAATTTACCACAAATCCTTTTTCTGAACAAATTTTGGGAAAACGTTAACAGGCTAATGTTAAAGTGAGTGTATATCTCCTGAACTTACTAGCTAAAGATAAGGAGAAATGTCTAGGAACCTGTCTCTGAAGAAGGCTAATCTAGGATGAAGAAAGCAGAAAACTAAATGCTGGAAGTACATGGGCTTCTAAAAATGGATGAAAGATTAACAGAATCTTAGAAACCAGCCAGCTGCCAAAAAAACAAAAAACAAACAAAAAAGAAAGCAGAATATTTAAGATATACTACTGAAACACTTTATGGAATAAATTGAACAGATAGTATTTTTTCCCTTCCAATTTGAAATCTTTTAGTTATAAAAACAATATATGCTCATTATACAATATATGGAACATTCATAAAAGTTTAAAAAGGAGGAAAAAAGCTGTAATTCCATTATCTAGAAGCAAACAATTTTGATATTTTGGCATATTTCCTTGAACTTTTTTCCTACCAGACCAATTTAGTCTAAAGAGAGATTTTAAAGTTTTAGAGACCCATAAATAATTAATAACCTACACTGTTTGTTACTATCCCATATTTAAAAATAAGCATGCTGCAGATGAAATAGCGTAAGCTGCTAACTCATAAAACGTGGGATAAAATTCAGAATTGCCACTCACTGGGTATATTACTTGCTTTAAAAATCTTATTTAGATTGAGTTTCCCCATTGTAAAATCTGGATAATGCCAGCTATCTCATGTTTTTACTGCCAGGATTAAAATGTATAAAAACAACATACATTGAGCTTAATGAAAATAAGTGTTAGTTGCTTCTTAGTATTATTCAGAACTTTTCATGTAGAAGAAGCTAATTCTAAAAATGAGAAGTGGGAAAGTGGCAAAATTAAGAAAAAGGAAAGAGGAAACAAAGGCTACACCATAAGGCCAGGAAATCTGCACAAAAACATACCTGGAAAATCTGAAGTGAAGGAGCCTCCAGCATTTCTGAAATATCATAAAGCACTTTATATTACTCTTGATATTAAATATGTCCTTTTAAAAAATTTTAAAGTTTTGAATTCTTTAATAATGTATGGGTGTAATAACCAAACTTTAATGACAAAAAATTTGGAGTTTCTTGCAAGGTAACTTAGTAAATAAATAGACTTCAACAGAAATAGGAAAAGGTGACTCCAGACTTAAATAAAATTGCTTTCATGTCCTGATATGTTTTATTAAATTCTAAGTATTATGGAAACAGTTATAACTTGGAGAAGCAGTGTGTTAGACTACCTTGAATTACGTAAAAGACCTGGGTTCTATTTCTAGCTCTGACATTTGGTAGGTATATGATTTTAGATAAATCACAACCTTTCTGAGTCTTATTTTTTCCATCTATAAGTGTCAGTGTAACACAAGAATCAAATGTTGGCTGTCTTCAGCCAGGGGAACTGGACCGCTGAGAGTATGGGTAGGAGGGAGACTTATACTGTATGCCCTTTTATACCATATGGAGTTTACACAGGCGCAAGCATTATTTACCTAAAAAATAAATTAAATAGGCTAGTAAGTTTCAGGACACACTTGGAAATATAAAATCTTCAGATTTCTATCCTGCCTTCAGTGTTGTTTTTTCAATACTTTGTTCTCCTCAGCAAATGTTATATTCTCTTCCAGCCTTATCATTCACAGGATTAATGATTTTTACATTAAGTACATATTTTATTGAAAAGGCATTTTTAAAACTCTTTCCACAAGGCAAATACTGATATAGCCTCTCGGATAAACTATGTAAGACTATATGATATTATTTATATATGACCTTTAAAAAGTTCATGGAAAAAAATAATTAAAACATAATACAAATCCTTCCATGAACTTTTTGAAAACCCCTTTTATATAACACCACCATTGCTAGAATGATAATATACCCATGTTTTCTCACCCTATTGCCCTTGAGACCAGCAATATTTGTGACCTAAGGGTAGTATGAGTGGTCACAAAAGAGCAAAGCTAACTAGCCTTCACTGTAATTGAATCTGTGAACTTGGCATCATTCCCAGTTAGTTCTTCAGCTACCCACACCTATAAGATATGCATTGTTGGGCCGGCCCTGTGGCTCACTCGGGAGAGTGCGGTGCTGATAACACCAAGGCCAAGGGTTCGGATCCCACATAGGGATGGCCGGTTGGCTCACTGGGTGAGCGTGGTGCTGACAACACCAAGTCAAGAGTTAAGATCCCCTTACCGGTCATCTTTTAAAAAAAAAAAAGATATGCATTGTTAATTACAAATAAATCCATGGTGAAAATTTTGACATTTATACATTGGTTTCTTCTTAAAATGCTGTTACCTTAATCAGACAATTTTGCTAATATTTAAGTTACACATTTCATTACTGTACTATCATCTTGCACATACTGTTTGAATGACTATTTCCCTCAATGAGATCATGAGCTCACTGAAGCCATTACAATTTGTAGGCTTTGACTGAAATAAATGGAATTATGAAAACATATTATACTAGCAAAAACAAGAACACATCTTTTAATATTTGCAAATTTTTACTGGATAATAATTTAAACAAACCTCACTTTAAACGAAACCACTAAATACCACCAAAAATACTCCATTAATAACAATTAGTTTCATACATCCATAAGTGTCTCCTATGTACTCAGTTTAATGGAGGAAGGCACCTCTCCATTTTGGAGATAAGGAATTTGACATTCAGGAAAGTAAAGAAGCATATCAAGGTCACACAATGTGTCAGAGTCAAAATTAAAATCTAGGACTGTTGGACTCTATGATCAGAGTTCATCTTGAACGCCATACTCTATCCAATGATATTAAGTTACTTTGACAAAAAAATTATAAACCAATCTATCCAGAAAACGAATGATCTCCAAATAAGATTAAGTCACTCAGAAAGCACCATCTCAGGTACCTTTGCTTCTGTTGGAAATCAACAGTACGTTATTTTCCCATAAATCCCACGTTCTTTTTGAGCCAACCACTCTTCCTTTTCATTCATATACAGACCTCAGTCAGTGTCTGGCAAGCCTATTTGGAGCCCCAGAACTAAAAACAATTCCTCATACGATTCCACCATCATAAGAACACCACGGTTTGTCTAACTGCGCTTGCAACTTTTCACAAGGGAACTAGATTGGAAAACAATAGGGAAATCTCTACATTGAAAAACGTCTAACTTAGGTCATAAAATAAGTCTGATTGAGACTGGAAGGTGAGTACCAGAAAAAAAACAAAAAAAACAAAAAAAAAAAACCCAGAAAAATTCTCAAAGATAAATACCAATGAAAGAGTATCATCATGAAGGTTTTTCTCAGAGATCGGTCTACCGACACAGAGAACGTGAAGACACAAGAAAGCATAAACTGAATGGCCAAGGCCTTAGCACAGACTGAAAGGACCAAATGAAATATTCAACCATATAGCTTAGTTTTAATTCTTCTTTTAGATCTAAATACGCAGTTCAGTGAACTTTATGTGGGATTTGGATAGGGAAACAAATTACTTTCCTCTTCAGGGATATCTGGATAGATTAGCAATAAATAAGAATTAATGTACTCTCCATACCTCCAGGGACCGAGTAACTTAACTGGTAATGGAAGCTTTCCTCCTTTATTTCTGCAGAGGTGACAGACGAGGGCACGAAGGATGCCAAGACTAAGGGCTCGAGAAGGTCTCGCCTTGTCTTTTCTCTAGAGAAGATGCCCAAAGATCTGTCTCCATCTGGGTCCCAAGAAGGGGATCCGGTTGCCTGGGAGGAGAGCCTCGAAGGCAGGAGCAAGATCCGGGCCTGCAAGGCCAGGCAGCGGCCACCCTTCCCCCGCTCACCTCCCGGATCGCAGCTTAGCTGGGGCTGTCCAAATAACTGCCGCCATCACCATCGCCATCACTCTTGAGCGCTCTCTGGAGTGGAGAAGGGAGGACCAGCCACTCCTGCACCTCGTACAGGTCCTACAGGGCGGATGCCTTTCTGCAACCCCCGCTGTCCCTCGGCGCTCGGTTCTTGCCTCGTAGGTCTCGGTCACCACCCCCGCCTGCTCCCCAGGGGCCGCCACCACTTCCGTGTTCAGCTCCCTTTCTCACTCCCCCAGCAACCAGCTTTTCTCATCGCAGCGGGCGCTCAGCTGACGCCACCAACCCGCGACCTTCGTCGAGACCTGTGCTGAGCGGGGGCGGGCCAGCGCATGCGCAGCGTGACGAGCGCGCCCGAGCGCGGGAAGCGGCTCTGCGCGAGCGCTTGCTCTTCTCCTTTCTTCAGTCACCGAGGCTCGGTCACCTGGGTGAGGCTTCCCTCCCGCTGTCCGCGCCCACCGAGGAGAAGCGGGTCCCCTTCCTGGCTTATTATCTGACAGACCCTGCGATGTATCCTGCTGGTCCACTTGGGTGGCGGAAACTGGGCTGTGGAGAGCGTGCCCGGGAAGAGACTAACCTCTCTTCTTGCCCTTCAGCCTCCCGCTTCCCTCTCTTTTAAAATAATATTAGTTTTTATAAAACATTTTCAGGTAGGTAAAGGAAAAGATGCCAGCCACACAGAAGCCGATGAGATATGGACATACAGAGGGACACACGGATGTCTGTTTTGATGATTCTGGGAGGTAAGGTTTTTTGAGAAACGAAAAATGTTTCAGATGTTAATATTAAAACATTTATTCTCATACGTCATATATGCAGTCAGCCGAAATTGACTCAGGCAGACAGAGAGGAATAACGTTGAGATCTAAAATGGCACACATTTTCTTAGATTTATTGTTTGATTCGGACCGTCATGGTAGTTTTAGTATATATTTTTTAAAAAGCTAAAGTCTTCCAGAAGAGTTGGAAAATGCGAGTTCCCCCTTACCCCCATGTTTTCCTTCTCTGCCTCTCACATTAATTTTGTCAGATCACTAGATACTGCCTATTTGTCAAATTCCGTGCCCTTCTATTTTGTATCATATCCTCCCTTGGCTATAATGATGCTATTTCCATTTTTGCTGTTGTTTTTAACTTTCCGACAGCATTTTTTTAAAACTTTCTTTCTTCTGCTTGATTTTTTTTTTTTTTTTTTTTTTTTTTTAAAAAAAAAAAGATGACCGGTAAGGGGATCTTAACCCTTGACTTGGTGTTGTCAGCACCACGCTCAGCCAATGAGCTAACCGGCCATCCCTATATGGGATCTGAACCTGGGGCCTTGGTGTTATCAGCACCGCACTCTCCCGAGTGAGCCACCGGCCGGCCCTTCTGCTTAATTCTTAATCTGTGATATTTTCCTAGGATTATTCTGGTCTCTTTTATCTTTCTAAATCCCATTCTTATGCAGTCCAATTATATGGCTTCTGCTGTCACTGCTATGTTGATCTGTATACTCTGCCAGAGGCTAGAGATACAATATTGCAAACAAGGCACAATCTTTTCCTTCATTGACCTTAAGGTCTTTTTGGATTGATAGGCATTGAGCACAAGCTAATCAGAAAAATAACTACATTTAGAAATACTAAGTGATATATGCAATGATAAGTGAATATGAGGGGAAACTGATGTAGTTCAAGGAGGCAGGCAAGGCTTCTCTGAGGAAGTGTTTTTTGAGATGAGATCTGAAGATTGGGTAGGCACTAAGAAGTATAAAGAGATAGGTGGTGGTGATAGTGGTCTGGTGATACTGGCGTTCTTAGCAGAGGGAACACTGTGTAAAGGCCCAGTGGGGGCAGGGACCATGGTATGCTCAAAGAACTGAAAGAAAGCTCGCTATGCTAAAATGTAGAGTGATGCAGAGTGTTTTAGTCCATTTTGTGTTGCTATAACACAAATACCTGAGACTGGGTAATTTATAAAGAAGAGAAGTTTATTTGGCTTACGATTCTGGGACAGCTGCATCTGGCACGGGCCTCAGGCTGCTTCTACTCATGGCGGAAAAACAGCAGGCAGGTACAAGCAGATCACATGGCAAGAGGAAGCAAGAGAGAGAGAGAGGAGGTGCCAGGGTCCTATAAACAAGCAGCTCTCGCGGGAACTAATAGAGCAAGAATTCACTCATTACTCCGCCCTCCCCCAGGGAGAGCATTAATCCATTCATAACGGATCCACCCCTATGACTCAATCAGTTTCCAACACTGCCACATTGGGGATCCAATTTCCGCATGAGTTTTGGAGGGGACAACCCATCCAAACTCCATCACAGAGATTGATGAAAGATTAATCTGTGAAGGTAGGCAGTGGGTGCCCTATCCAAGGCCTTCTGGACTTTATTAAGGAATCTTGTTTTTATCCTAAAAGAGATGGGAAGGTATTAAAATTTGAAGCAGAGAGGAGATGTGGTTGGACTCTCATTTTGAGCAGGAGTGGATGCAGAGAGACTATTAGGAGTTATCTGTATTAGTTTGGTTGAGTGTGATGGAAGCTTGGACTAGAGTAGACATGGGTGTGGAGAAAAGAGGATGCATTCAGGACATATTTAAAATGTAAAGTCAACAGGATGGATCATATATTAAGGATAAAGAGGTGTCAGGGGTAACATCTGTGTTTCTGGATGATCCAGTTGAGGAAGTGAGTCTGCTGTTTTCAGGTATCAGAGACACTTAAAGAGGAGCATATTTTAGAGGTGGAGCAGTGGGTGGAGATTATGAGTTTGCATTGGGACATGGTTTGTGTAGGATTTCTTTGAGGTAATTCAACTAGAGATGTAAAGTACATAGTTAGATAAATGGGTCTCAAGCTCAGAGAAAAATGTGAGGTAGAGATAGAAATACACATCTTTAGCTGATGCCTCCTTGAGTTCAGAATTGAGGTCCTGGCTAGGAATCTAAATGTGGGAGTTGTTGATATGTAGATGGTATTTAATGCTGTGAACTTGGATGAAATCATCTAGGGAGAGAGAATGTAGATGAGAAAAGAGGTCCAAGGGCTGGGCCCTGGGTCACTCCAAAATATTTGGAGATCAAGTTAGAGGAGGATTTAGCCAAGGAGACTAAGAGAACCAAGAGACAAGAAAGATGTTTAGAAGCCAGATGAAGTAAATGCTTTAAGGAGGAGAAAATAATAAGCTACGTCAAGTGTTCCTGGTGGGGCAAGTTGAAGATTGAGAATTCACCATTAGATTTAGCAGTATGCAGGCTGTTGATGATCTGGAGCAAGTTTTATAGAGTGGTAAAAAAAAAAAAAAAAAAAAAAAAAAAAGTGAAAGCTTTGTTGAAGTGGATTCAAGAGAATGGAAGGGAAGGAATTGGAGTTAGTGAGGATGACACTCCCACAGAATGAGGTAGTTAGATGAGAAAGTTGGGTCAGGAAAAATTTTGTTTTTTTTAAGGTGAGAGAGATTACAGCATATATATGAGTGGAGATGATCCAACAGAGAGGGATAGGTTGATGTTGTAGTAGAAAGAGGAGGAATTGCTAGAGTTATGTCCTTTAGAAAGTGAGAAGGGCTAGGATCTAGAACACAAGGGGGAAAGATTGGTTAAAGATTGGAGCATGGTCAAATTTATAAGTGGAGGAAAGGTGCATCTAGGAGGGATAGAGAGAACATGTAGACAATTTCTGCAGGTTGCTTCTGTTTTCTGAGTGAAATTGGAAGCAATGTATTAGTAGACAGTGGGGAAGGAGGTAGACATTTGAAGAAAGAGGAGTAGGTATGAGATGGATGGTTAGAAGTGAGGGCAAGTTGGGTGGACTAGGGAAATGTAGTTGGATTGCTGGGTATCACTAAGGGTGCACTTCAGGTGGTAATGAATTTACAGTGAGATCAGATAACCTGGTTGTATGTTCTTCTTCAACCTTATATTGCTCTGGGAATGCAAACTAAATAATAGGCAGAGAGTTGGATTTGACAAGGATTGGAGTTTTGCCAGGTAAGTATGACAAAGTGATAGAGGGCCAGGGGGTTGAGTTTGATGCAAAAGACTGATGTTAATGACTGACTATGGAATCTAAGCCATATAAAGAGGTATGTGAAAATTTGAAGGGAGTGAGAGACAGTGTAAAGGTAGTTTTAATGGATTGTGAGTCCTAATAGAATAAAAAAACTATTGGAATTAGGATGCTAAGGGGGGGTCTAAGGGAAAAAGATAAGTGATTATGATGGTTGAAGTTGAGATTATGAAGCAGTTGCAATGTTGGTAAAGACAAAGTCTAGGCTATAACTACGGAGTCTGAAGTAGAGGAAAAGATCGTTAGAGAGGCTAGAATATCAGAAGGTTTCATCTACTTGGATATTGAAAATACCAAAAATTATGATAGGAATAGTGTTGTTGGAGAGAGAATAACAATGAGCCAAGTGCTAAAATGCTTAGGAAACATGGGGGATTTCTCTTTAGGAATCTGTACCTGGCAGTTTTAAGGGTTTTTTGTTGTTGTTGTTTTTAAAGTGAGAGTAGGGTGTGGTAAAGGAATGGAAATGGTAATGAAGTACCAAGAATGCCCACCTCAAGAACCAGAGGGGTGTAGAAAAGAAATCAGCCACCCACTTAAGAGGGCTGAAGAGGAAACAGTGAACTCAGAGGGATGATCAGAAAAAAAGCTGACGATATAGAGATTTTGCTGGTGCCTGACCATGATCTCATGAGACTCTGGAAGGATTAGGGAGGGGTGGCCAGCTTGGGAACAAACAATGCTCTGTGAGGTTGGAAAGTCCAGGTGGTAAGACATGCCTTGGTAATCATTGGCTCCTTGTAGTTATGTCATAAAGAGGATGAAGGCATGATTGATTAGTCATAATGCTCAGAAATTTACAGTGGATTTTTTAATTTATCATGTAAATCAGGATACTGCTGAGAATGAGAAGGGGATTTAAAAAGAATTAAAATTTTATATTTTTTGGAATATTTATTGACTAGCAAATTATTTTCTTTTGGTAGATCTATAGAATATTTCTAATAAAAATATTTCAAAACTTTTTTTCTAAGATACATGTTTGTGACATAAAAATATTTAAATATTTCTTTACATTTATTATCTAAACATTAAATGTGTAATCTAAACAACAAATAGAATAATCATTCTTGGTACAAATTCATGTATTTTAATCAGGTTTTTAGTGGGTCTCTTCCATGGTATTGCTGATATTTTTCTGAAAAATATATTTTTTTCAATATAGTGTTATTGTTATTTTTCTCATAAAATTGGCTGCAGTCTTCTTCCTAGTTGCATTTATGCTGAAAAAATTTGAAGTAAGATCTTCAGTTAATTCTTTTCTTTAGACTATAACATTTTTCAATGAGAAAATACTCTCTTTAGGTTCTAACGTGCTTGGCAAGCTCAGAGCAAATTCTAGTGACTGAAAGAATAACAATTTTAAAAAATTTGTTTTAGGGCCAACCCCGTGGCGCACTCGGGAGAGTGCGGCTCTGGGAGCGCAGCTGCGCTCCCGCCGCGGGGCCGCGGGTTCGGATCCTATATAGCGATGGCCGGTGCGCTCACAGCGCTCACTGGCTGAGCGTGGTGCGGCCAGTCTCAAAAAGGACAAAAAAAAAAAAATTTTTGTTTTAATTGAAATGGGTATTTCAGCCTCAATATTTTTTACCAGTTCTGTCTTTTTATCTACATTCAGAGTATCTTTCTTCAATAATAAGATCTTCAGTATTTTTAAAGACAAAGCTCATCAAATTGTCTATGATTCTTTTGAATGTTTCACAGATGTTAAGCCTACTGTGTTTCATTTCATAGAACGTAAATTTATCCAATTAAAAATAGGAGTTCCATCAAAAGATTCTTTCCACAAGTCAAGATATTGCAAAGTGCAGATAGAGTATTTCAAAATTAAATCATTCGCCATTTCAGTTTTTTATGTACAGTTTGTTCAACTCTTATTTGCTTTTGTAGGGATAAATTTCAGTGTCTTCCTGTGCATAAGCTTCATTTTCATTAATTGCATTTCACTAAGAGCTTCAAAGTCTTCAGCTGAATGCTTTGATTAAAGATTTACTGTTTTTTTGGTTTTTTTTTTTTGTCTTTTTCCGTGTCCGGCAACGGATCGCAACCCTCAGTGTCGCCCCCGTACCGGACCAGGACCGGCAACGGGATCGCAACCCTCGGTGTTGCTCCCGCGCCTCGCTCAGCCAGTGAGCGGGAACTGGTCTGTATGTGGGATCCGAACCCTCGACGGGAGCGCCACCGTGCTCCCAAGCGGCGCACTATAGCAGTGTGCCACCGGGCCGGCCCTAAAGATTTGCTGTTTTGAACTAAATGCAATTTGGATTGAGAGGACTTGTTTCTAATAATAATGATAATAATACCATTGTTGTAGGATGCTTAGATTGTTTTATCAAATTATTCTTCAAAGGCTCACAGATTTTGAAAATCTAATGGATAATGGACAGTGGAGAAAGAAAGCATGTCCTGCAGTGCTAGTACAGGGTATTTTCATATATTTGACATCAGTTTGATACAAAAATTTTGTTGTTTGGTTATTCTGGATATAAATAAGATTATATGAAAATTTGACAAGTATGGCTGCTTTTTTGATTAGTACATTATCACAACTCTTTTGAGCACAATTATGAATTATAATTTCAATTCCAAGTTCTTTTGTGTTTCATAGATTTCTTAATATAGTAAGAACATTGTTTTTTCTGCAATGTTGTGCTCTACCAGTTTTTTGTTTTGTTTTGTTTTGATTTATAAAGAAATGAAATTTATTTCTTATAGTTTGGAGGCTGGGAAGTCCAAGGTTCCAACAGGCACCTCTGGTGAGGGCCTTCTTGGTGGGAGCTCTCTACAGAGTCCTGTGGTGACACAGGCAATCACGTGGCAAGAGCCAGAGCGTTCTACCAAACTTTGTATTTGTGCTACTGTAAAAATTAAGATTTTTATCTCTAGCATTGAACTTTTCATATGAATTTAGATAGAATTCCCAATAATGTTAGATGCTTCACTTTCAACAGAATGAACTTCCAGAAGATTTATTTTGTTTAGATGAATTGAAAGGAAAACTAAACCTTTATTGGAATTAATCTGACTGATTTTCTATTTAAAACCCCTGATGACATTGATATAAACCCAATATCATTTGACTGTTTGAGAAGTTATTTTGCTAATGGAGACAACACATTAATAGTCATTTTACTTTTCATACTTGCACTAGAAAACTTGGATGCACTAGAAAACTTGGATGCACTAGAAAACTTGGAATGAAAAATGAGCAAAATTAGTTTAGAACAACTGACATTTGTTTTAATGCTGCACTGACCAATACAGTAGCCACTGCCCACATGTGGCTATTTAGATTTAAATTAATTAAAATTAACTAAATTAAAAATTCAGTTTCTGACTGACAGTAGCCACATTTCAATTTTTTAATACCAGATATAGACTGTTTCCATCACCTCAGAAAGTTCTGTTAGACAGCACAGAATTCTTATGAAGAATCATGCTTCACAAGATGTAAACTCACCTTCTGTAGCTGTAGAAGCCCAGTTTTCAGGCATCTTCACAAGATTACTAACTTTTGAAGTAGATACTGATACTTCATAAGGAGTTTTTCATCTTCTCACTTTCCTGTGATTGGTGTTATTGTTACAACCCCATGGTAAATGTTGACTAACATTTTGTTCAAGTTACACTTCAATTATCAACTTTCCTGAGAAGCAAGAATTTAGTATTTAATTTTTTATTAAACATGTACCTGATGTATTTTCGTAGCTCATTGCTACTCAAAGGGTTGTGCATGGCAAAACCCTTTTTGTTTTTTGGCAAAATTCAAAAAACATAGCCAAATAATAAAATTAATAAGTAGTTTAGTTATCGGATATAGTAAGTGACAAAACCACTGTAGAAGGAATGTTCAGGCTACTCTAAAAGCTGTTCCAGGACTGTGTAACTCTTATTTCTTGTCTGTATTTCTGATTAATTCCACTGTATTTCACACTGGCCCCACCAACCGGTACCTGCAACTTTGTACCTTTCCCTCAGTGCACCTGCTGATATATCACATAGTGCATAGGAACAGCAACATGAAATACTTTTCCCATAACCATTGGAGTCTGAAAGAAGAAGCTATCCCTATGGGCTTATGCCTAAATTTATATTAGTTTTTATCAGTGAGTGCCTCACATGTTTTTGAAAGGATATGTTAGTTATGTTGCATCAAGAAAGGGTTGGAAAGGGAGAGATGGGTTGTCACTGGTTGTTTTTCAGATTTAACCACATGTTAGAGTGAGACACATTGCATGTGTATTACACTACTAAACGACCATGGTAGAAGCTGGAAGTGCAAAGGAGAGGTCTGCCAAACCCACCCCAGCCAATTTTGATGCAGGTAATACAAACATGTTTTAAAGTGAACAATTCATGACAAATGTCAAACCAACTGGATGTATAAATCAGGAGTATCCTGGGCAAACTGAACCTATGGTCTTTCTAATTCCTATAAAACAGCATCCAAACTCCCTACTCTGGTAATAAGGTTGTCTTAAACAGCATGAGCACAGTCTTAAACAGCACACGCATGCATGGTCTTCATTTTCCTTCTTATTTCCTGGATTGTCTGCTCCAGGTAAACTCCCCCATTCTTTACTAACTTCGTGTTTTGGTTCGTGTGGTGTCCTCTGTTTGGAACTGCCCTTGTCACCAGTCTCAGCATATCCAATTCTGCTTGTACTTTGACTTCTTAATGTAAATGCCACCCTTCTTATGAACTCTTCTGATTTTCCCAGGTGAGAATTAATCTTTTTCTTTTGAACATCCACAGGTCTTTATATGGCTTCTTTTTTGCCATTTACTGTATGTTATTTTTGTATTTTATTTGCTTTTTTGTATGTATATAGATAGGACACATACTAAATGAATAAAAACACTTGAAAGATGAGACGTTTAAAACAAGTTAAGACAGATATAGATTGCCATTTGAATAATCACCTTTGGATAACTGAATTCGTACACCCATTTATTTTTTCATTCAGCAAACATATACTAACGTTTTTATGTGTCAGAATGCTTGGTGCTGCTGATGCAGTGGTAAGCAAGGTAGATGTGGTTCCTGCTGTGGCAGAGATTACACACTCATCTTTCTTACATTACTATAAATAAATAATTTTATGCCAAGGAAGAATTGTAGAGAGCATTAAACTCACCTTTCATTTTACAGAATAGGAAATAAGCAGTCTTTGCTATTGAGATTTATGTGTATAAAATGAGAAAAAAATTTTGGCTGATAACTTGATTTCTTAAAAAATGATAAATATATAGGTAGCATTTCAAAAAAATTGATATGTGTGAAACTGAGTGACTCTTTAATGTGTGTGTTTCCTTCACAGTTGTATTGTGACTTGTGGAAGTGATGGTGATGTGAGGATTTGGGAAGACTTGGATGATGATGATCCTAAGTCCATTAATGTTGGGGAGAAGGCATATTCATGTGCTTTGAAGGTAGTAAAAACAATTAGATCAGCTGATATGAAATGATACTGGCATGTGGCTTTTATGCTTGGGTGAAAAATATCTTTTATAGAGAAGTACCTTTTTGTTTCTCTTAAGAAATAGTATTCAAAAATGTATAATAATGCCATAACTTGCCCCAAAATTTTAATAGTAAAATCTGAATGGTTTATTAAAGGTCATTAATGGATATTAATGGCAAATCAATTAAAATATATGCAAGAAAATTATACTTTTAAGAAAAATTTAAATGTTCCCTTTTTTCCTTTAACGGAAAACTCAGTGTGTTTTTAGCTCACTGCTATAGTTTGAATATGTTGGAAACTTAATCCCCAACACAAAAGGGTTGAGGTGGGGCCTTATGAGAGGTGATTAGGCCTTGAGGGCTTTGACCTCATGAATGCATTAATGCCATTATCTCAGGAGTGGTTCCTTTATAAAAGGGCAAGTTTGGTCCTATTGCCTTCTCTTTGCCCTTCTTCCATGGGATTACACAGCAAGAAGGCTCTCAACAGATGCTGGCCCCTTGATCTTGGACTTCTCAGCCTCCAGAATTGTGAACTGATAAATTTCTGTTCATTATAAATTACCCAGTGTGTGGTATTCTGTTATAGCAGCACCCAACAGACTAAGACACTCACTAATTCAGATAACTTAAGGAATTGTTCTAGAAAAGAGGAATCTTTAACTTTTTCAGTACATGAAGATGCTTCAAAAAAAGTTCATGGAAAGATTTGTATTATCTCTCATATACATATTTCATATTTTTCTTTTTTTTTTTTTCCTTTTTGTCTTTTTTCGTGTCCGGCAACGGATCGCAACCCTCAGTGTCGCGCCCGTACCAGACGGGGACTGGCAACAGGATTGCAACCCTCGGTGTTGTGCCCGCACCCCGCTCAGCCAGTGAGCCACCGGTCTGTATGTGGGATCCGAACCCTCGGTGGGAGCGCTGCTGCGCTCCCAAGCGGCGCACTGTAGCAGTGCACCACCAGGCCGGCCCTATTTCATATGTTTCAAATCTCTCTTATATACATACTTATATAAGTACTCTCTTATATATACATATTTCATGTGTTTTTAATCTTTTATGTGAGGCAAATATGGGAATGAGATGTAAGTTACCTGGAGAGTGAAGACATGTTTTCAGAAGGACTTTGGAAATTAAGTATCTAAAAACCACTAAGTGTTTTATTTGTGATGAGTTTTAACTTGAATGTATCTGGATTGAAAAAAATCTTTTCACACAATTTGTATTTTTTCCAAACTCAAGCTCATTAAAGTAGATGAGACGGTCTTTAGATACCTTAGTGAAATGATCAACATACATTAAGTGTAAGCTAGATCTCACTAATAAGCAAAGTAGTACAAATTAAACAATTGGGTTTTGTGTTTTTTTCCCTACAAGATTGGCAAGGATGAAAAATATTGCTAATCCCAGAGGTTTTGGAGCATTTGTCATACACAGTTGGTGGAAGTATAAGTAAGAAACTTTTTTAGAGGAAATTGATATCAAAATCAGAATGCACACAGACATTTCTAGCTATTTTCCCTGTGGGAATACACACTTTCAAGTTTATGTGGGCAAGGATACTAATAAAAGGACTGTTTGTTTTAGCAAAAGTTAGAACCAATTGAAGTGTCCCTCAATAGAGAAGTTGATTTATGTATTTTGAGATATATTTAGAGTCATATAATGGAATACTATGCAGCCTCTAAAAAATAGGTTAACTTTATATAACTTTATCTGAAAAGATGTTTACAATAAGTTGAAAGAGAGTGAACTGCAGAGCAGTCTGTATGTGTAGTGTACAGACTATTTTAACACTATGTTTGTTAATATAATAATAATATACATATACATGTACATTCACATGGATATAGAAAAAAGTCAAAAAGACTTAACCCCAAAATGTTAATGGATATTACTTCATAAGAGGGAAACTCACCCTCTGCTCAGGACACTTTCATATTATTATTTTTTTCCTACAGTAATTATGTACTGCTTTTGTATATGAAAAAGACCATAAAGAAGAAAAATGTACAAGTGGTCTTGTGTTAGTTGGCTAGTGCTGCTGTAACAAATTACCACAAACTTGGTGGCTTAAAACAACAGAAAATTATTAATCTCACAGTTCAGAGGGCAAGAAGTCTGAAATGAGGGTGTCAGCAGAGTTGGCTCTTCCCAAGGCTTGGAGAGAGAATCTGTTCCATGCCTGTCTTCTAGGTTCTTCTGGTGGTTCTGGTAATCCTCAGTGTTCCTTTACTTGTTGACACATCAGTCCAGTCTCTGCCATGGATTCTGCATTTTCATTTTACTCTACTCCTAAAAGACATACAGTGATTTTATTGTGAAAACGTAAGGCAACAGTATAGTGGCCAGGCCTTCTGATGCCCTCTTTCCTCATTGAGACTAGCTGTTTTCTCTGAAAAGCTGTTCTGTTTTTATCACAGGTGGGATCCATAAAATACTTTTTGAATATTTTTCTTACCAGAAAGTAAAAGAAAAAACAGCCTAAAAGACTTGCTGGTGAAGGTAGAATTAAGTTTTCTAAAGTCAGCAAATTTTTCTTGCTAATGTATGTTTCAGGAAAGTTGTACATTGAGTGATCTTTTTTCTTTTGGCCTGAACTACATATATAAGGTTTTTAGTTTTTATAGTATTTTTAACTATGGTGAGATTCCCAATTGATTTGGATTTGCTGTGCTAATGTTTCTTACCTTTATTTTTCTTTTAGAATGGAAAATTAGTCACTGCAGTTTCTAACAATACTGTTCAAGTTCACACATTTCCTGAAGGAGTTCCAGATGGTATTCTGACTCGCTTCACTACAAATGCAAATCATGTGGTTTTTAATGGGGATGGCACTAAAATTGCTGCTGGATCTAGGTGAGGCTCTTTAACTCAGAAAAGGAAATAATGTTAAAACAAAAAGACATCACCCCATTCATTTTTTCAGGATAATATCTTCAGGACTCTGTCACTTCATTTTTTTGTTACTTTATTTTAATATTCAAGTCTTTTAGTTAGTAACAGTTTTTGAGGACAAACTGCTTCTTTGTGACTTGAAATATATTGCTTTGCAAACAGCCGATACAGTAAATACTGAAAAAGATTGAGGAAAGGTGATAGCTTGATGCAAAATCTAAAAAGTTATTTTAGGTGGAATCTGGACTGTACAATCAGGATTTTTGCAATTTGCCATGATGCTTGTCTGTCACAGGAAAAAAAATGTAATTGGTTGAGTGGCTGAGGTGGAGTGAAAGTCATAGTACTTTTTAAAATGGTTGTGGCTATAATTATATCAGCAAATAATTGAAGCTTAAGATGTAACTAAAGAAGCCATTTGGGTTTGCATTTTAACGTAATGGGAAATCTTTGACTTGTGTTTTCACCATCTTTATAGAGCAAAATTATAAAAGACAAGTCATTAAATTTGGGTGCCAAATATTACAAATTTTTACAAAGAAATTATATGATTTACTCTTGTGATTTTGAAATATTTAGGTCATAGCTTTTAGGAGAGTCTTTTGTATTGGCATTGACTCACGTGCTTTATTGTTCATAGTGATTTTCTAGTCAAAATTGTGGATGTGATGGATAGTAGCCAACAGAAAACATTTCGAGGACATGATGCTCCTGTTTTAAGTCTTTCCTTTGATCCTAAGGACATATTTCTGGTAATTATTTTCTTTTCTCTTGTGTTTTTCCTGAATATGTTTAGAATTGTAAGAGAATTGACAGGGAATTTCAGCCAGTTGGTAAAAGGCTATTTGATTTACTCAGTTGAATCAATTTCCATACAGAATTATGGCTGTAACTATAGAGAATCTATTGTTTATTCCTTCAGGCATCAGCTAGTTGTGATGGATCTGTCAGAGTGTGGCAAATTTCAGATCAGGTAAACTCATCATTTTGAATTTAAAACTTTTTGCCCATTTCTGTCATATATTGGGTATTACATATTGTGGGGTTTTTTTTGTTTGTTTTTTTGTGGCTGGCTGGTGTGGAGATAGAAACCAGTGACCTTGGTGTTACCAGCATCACACTGTCCCAAGTGAGCTAACTGGCCAGGTCTGGTTGTTACATATTGTATTATTGGGCCAAGATAATAACAGTTTTCTTTATAGTTTGTTTCTTTGAGTAGCATTAAATATTGTTTTTGTGTTCAAATGTCACTATAATCAAATGCAAATTAGTCAAAGACTAATTGCTTTTGTACTCAATTACAAGGGGAATGATAGATTTATATTTCATTTTAAGTTTTGTGAATTAAAGGGGGAGATTCTTCAATCATTGTGTACTTTACAAGATAACTACCATGTACTGGGGCTTGTGTTAGATGTTGGGTATACAAAAATACCATAAGGCATGGGTCACATTGATCTGGAGAGTCACATATACAACTTATTCTTACCTGACCTGATAAAGGTTTTAAAGGAGGTATGAGGGAAGTGCTGTCCGGATTGGCAGAGGGAATAAATAAGTCTCCCAAGGCAATCAGAGACAACTTAGCATTTATAGTGATAATGTGTCTGATGAGAAAAATGTCCCCCACAGATATGCCTTTGCAGCTATAGTTCCTTCCCCTCGTTCTTGAACTATTTAGAAGGACTGACTTTGATACCTTAACATTTTATAGTAGACATTTCAAGTTTTATTTTTATAGGCACTTTAAGATTTTTGTGTGTGTACGTTTATTCCATGAGTATACTGTTTGCTTATTTTACATAGGAAGTACTCTTATGTATTTTAATTATTTGATACTTATACTCTTTATACCCATGAAGGACTTAAAGCAATTTAGGTAAATCAGGTATTATTATAATTAAAGTACATTAAGTTGCTTTTTTTCTGAGATATGTATTCATTTGAAGAAACTGCCTATTAAATGTACTCAATTCTGCATATATTTTTTGGAGAAATTTTCATAAACGGAAATAAATTTTCTTTTTGTAAAAATCAGACATGTGCTATTAGTTGGCCACTGCTACAAAAATGCAATGATATGATAAATGCAAAATCAATCTGCAGACTTGCTTGGCAGCCAAAAAATGGGAAGGTAAGTGGCTTTTATTTTCAACCTTTGTTTTAATTATTTGTTTCATTCCTCATCAACTTTGAATATACGAATAGGTTTTTTAATTGCAGCTGTTTCATTTGGATGATAAATTTTAGAGCCCCAAGCCAAATAATTAATATTGAAATGTTGTAAAAAAACATTTCAACTTTTTAAAGATTCTTTTTGAAGTGTACATTTTTCATGAATGACTTTTTCTTTACGTTCATACTTAATGGAACAACTCTGGAAACATTCTTGTTATGTCCACTCTCACCCCTAGCATTTAACACTTTGGACATATAATTTAACCAGTATAATTAAACAACAGAAAGATATAAGAAATTAGAAAGGAAAAAGGAGAATGTCTATTATTTGCTGGTGAAATGCTTAGATACAAGGAAATCCAAAGAAAATCAACCAGGGAAGAAAACTATAATAAGGAAATTTAGTAAGGTAGCTGGAAGCAAAATTAATACACAAAACCAATAATAAGTCTATATACAAACAGTAGACATTTAGAAAATATTGTGGAAGAAAATAATGCATTTACTGTTAAATCAGAAAAGATAAAGTAATTGGGGATAAATGTACCAAGAATTGTGAAAGATCTATATAAAGAAAACTAATATACTACTGAGGGGGGTAAAAGAAGATGAGGATAAATAGAAAAATATATCCCATTCTTAGAAAGAAATTTTTGATATAAAAATGTCAGTTCTTCCCTAAATTATAGTTTTGACAACATTCTAATATAAAATAGCAATAAGGTATTTGGGAGGACCAAATAGAGCTGATTCTAAAGTCCATGTGGAAAATTAAAAATCTTGGAAAAGAAAAGTGATGAAAAGAGTCTAATCCAATCAGATATTAAGACATATTATAAAGCTATGGGAATTAAAAGTTTGCTACTAATTCATGAATAGACAAATATCTATTAAACAAAAAAAGACACGATATATATGGAATTTAGTGTATAGTAAAGGTGGAGAAAAGGAGATTTAGTAAATGTGTTGGTACAAGCACATGGATACCGAGAGGTGAGAATCATTGAGGACTATCTTGGAGCCTTCCTTTCACATGATTTTTCTCTATATAAAGGTATTTATTCTTTTAGCTTCTCTGTATGCGTGAAATTTTTCAGAAAAGAAGATTAATAAATTTAACCATACAGAAAGTAAACATTTTTGCATGGTAAAAAATATTACAAACTCACAGGGCAAATGACTAACTGGGGAAAAAAATCTTGAAATAATATAATGAAGAGCTAATTTCCTTAATATACAAAAGGTTCTGACAAATTAATAAGAACCCAATTGAAAGATGGCAAAGACATGAGCAGACAACTGTACAGAAAAAGATATACAGATAGCTTTTAAACATGAAAATATATGCAACCTTTTATGCTAAAATGCAAATTGTAATTATAGTGATAGCCTATTTTTTAATTGTCAGAGATGGTCAAGGTTCAAAAGTTCAATTGTATACATGTGGCAGAGGGTTTGGCAGTTTTTATCAGAATAAATGACTAGCAGTACTATCTTCTAGGCATATATCCTATAAGAATATTCATACATATGCACTACAGAGTGTATAAGGAAAATGTTGTGCCACTGTACAGTAAAAGATTGGAAACATCTTAAATTTTCATTTATAGGGAACTGGTTAAATAAATTGTGATATTCCTGAAAGTGATTTTCTTTCCACCTGTTAGAATGAGGTATATGTGTGTGTCTTTGTATGGAATAATCTTCAAGACACATTAAACAAAAAATATCAAGCTGTAGAACAGTAGGTATAGATAGGATGCTAAGAACCCCCGAGTGATAGAAAGTCAAGATTATTATCTCCTTTTATTTATTTATTTATTTATGTGTGTGTGTGTGTGTGTGTGTGTGTGTGTGTGGGTATATATATATATATATACTTATATACAAGGATATTTCAAAAAGTTCTTGGAAAAATAGAATTAAAAGATAATAGAAACCTTTTAATGAACTTTTTGAAGGTACCTTGTTTATGTACATATGCGTTCTTGTATATCTCTGCTTATATTTGCTGTTGGGGAGTATAAATAGGATTTATAGATGGGAGGGAAACTTTCAATATATACCCTTTTGTGTCATGTGAACTTTTAAAAGCATACATTCTACATTAAAGTGATAGTTGAGCTCAAGAGAGTCTAGTATGCATTTTTTCTTTGTTTACGGACCATCAATTTAAAAATTAATAAAATTAGCCTAATTTTACAGTTTTTTAATACTTTGTCTGTTTTTGGCTACTGTATGGTATGGGGATCCAAATCCTTGGCCTTGGTGTTACCAGCACCACACTCTACCAGGTGAATTAATCAGCCGGCCCTAATGATGCTTTTTTTGGGATAAACGTGGAAAGAACATACAGTTTTCATTTTTTCTTCTGATCTATTTTTTTGGAAGAATGGATAAGAAGTTAAAGTTTTCTTTTTTCTTTTTTTTTTAAGATATTCAAAGTATTCTGGCTTTATTTCCTTCTAGCAAATGAGATGACATTTTAAGATCCACAGAACATAGATTCTTTAAGAAGTAGTATTAAAAGTACTAGTAACTACAAGTTCTCCATTTTTCAGTGCAAGCATTAAAGTGATTACTCGTTTTTTGCTTATCAAAATTTTAAATCTTGGGCCGGCCCGTGGCTCACTCGGTAGAGTGCGGTGCTGATGACACCAAGGCCACGGGTTCGGATCCTATATAGGGATGGCCGGTTTGCTCACTGGCTGAGCGTGGTGCTGACAATACCAAGCCAAGGGTTGAGATCCCCTTACCGGTCATCTTTAAAAAAAAAAAAAAAAAAAA
>NW_007726933.1:168857-228256 GCF_000696425.1 Galeopterus variegatus
CACATACAGACTGGTTCCCGCTCACTGGCTGAGCGAGGCGTGGGAGCAACACCGAGGGTTGTGATCCCGTTGCCGGTCCCGGTCCGGTACGGGGGCGACACTGAGGGTTGCAATCCGTTGCCGGACACGGAAAAAAGACAAAAAAAGGAAAAAAAAAAAAAATTTTTAAATCTTTCTGAATTTTATTAGTTGGCATTTATAATGAAAATTTTCTTTTATGTTTTATAAATTTATCTGGATGATTTTTCTGCCTTTTTTCCTCTTCCAATTGAATTGTAATATAAACTTTTAAAAAATTATTTATCTTTCCTGGCAATTTTTAATAGTTACTGGCAATTCCTGTGGAAAAATCTGTGAAACTGTACAGAAGAGAAACTTGGACTAATCAATTTGATCTTTCAGATAATTTCATCTCTCAGGTAGGTTTTGTAAGTGACACTTTCAGTAGGCTGTAGGGAGTACTTAATGCAAACTTTGTCTAAAAATTGCAGTTAAACTCTGTTGGAAGCGGAGAACAACTTCAGACTGTTGTGTGTGTGTCCATTTTCTGCCCACTCATTCTTTCTTCATTTGACCAATAACTGGACACTAGATGGGTCTTTGCTAGGTCCTATCTGACCTTTACTTTGTGAGATTTTTTTTTTTTGCGGTAGGGGTGGGCAGCTGGCTACAATGGGTATTCAAACCCTTGACCTTCATGTTACAACATCATGCTTTAACTGAGTTAACTGGCCAGCCCTAATTTGTGAGATTTGATAAGAAAATCTTTTAATTTATAAGAAGTCAAATTTAACCCTAGAACGGTGTTTAAAAAATTATTCTTAAATTATCAGTTATTAGCCTGATAATTACTGTTAAGTGAGTTTCAACTGAGCTTTGTGATCATAGACTTTGGAATTTTAGAGCAGGAAAGGTTGTTGGTCTATATTCTCTCTTACTTTCTCTGGAATTTTAGAGCAAGGTTGTTGATCTCTCTCTCTCTCTCTCTCTCTCTCTCTCTCTCTCTTTCTCACTCTAACACATAAACATGCACACCGACACTTTGTAATTAAGGAAACATAGGCCCAATAGATGAGCAATGGCATGATAAGGTTCACTTTACTTTCTAGTTCTCTTCATCTTGATGGTGAATGCTAAGAGGATGCCTTGTTGTCTCTTTCCAGATAAATTTTTTTTTTTTTGTCCTTTTTTGAGACCGGCTGCACCGCGCTCAGCCAGTGAGCGCACCGGTCATCCCTATATAGGATCCAAACCCACGGCTGGAGCGCTGCTGCGCTCCCAGTGCTGCACTCTCCCGAGTGCACCACGGGCTCAGCCCTCCAGATAGATTTTGCTTTTAAAATTGTGCCTGGGGCCAGCCCGGTGGCGCACTGCTACAGTGCGCTGCTTGGGAGCGCAGTGGCGCTCCCGCCGAGGGTTCGGATCCCACATACAGACCGGTTCCCGCTCACTGGCTGAGCGAGGTGCGGGGGCAACACCGAGGGTTGCGATCCCGTTGCCGGTCCTGGTCCGGTACGAGCGCGACACTGAGGGTTGCGATCCGTTGCCGGACACGAAAAAAGACAAAAAGAAAAAAAAAAAAATTGTGCCTGAATAATTTTCCCATGGTAAACAAAGTAATAACTGATAGTGGTAATTGAATGTTATTGAAAAAGAAAGTTACAAAATAAGCAAACTTTGTCTTACCATTCCTCTATCAAATATAATAAGAAATGATATAGAATAGAGATATAAAAATTTGAATTTGGTAATAAGTGAGTAGTTAGTTTCAAATTATACAAGATTATTATTTATTAATTATTTTTCTTTTCAGACCCTCAATATAGTAACCTGGTCTCCCTGTGGGCGATATTTAGCTGCTGGCAGTATTAATGGTTTAATTATAGTCTGGCATGTGGAAACAAAAGACTGCATGGAAAGGTATGATTCAGTATATCTTTTGTTTCTTCTTCGCTTATTTCTATTAGGTTTTTTTGTTTGTTTGTTTTATTATGAAACATTTCAGTTTGCAGTTATTAGTTTGTCAGAATGAAAGTACACAGCTATTACATTGTCAAAAGTCATTTAACCTTTTCTAACTAAAATTTACCTAAAGAAATGTACAGTTTATATTTTTCTTGACAGTATTTTAAGAACCCATTTTTTAATTTTTAGGGTGAAACATGAGAAAGGTTATGCGATTTGTGGTCTGGCATGGCATCCTACTTGTGATCAAATATCTTATACTGATGCAGAAGGAAACCTAGGGCTCCTGGAGAATGTTTGTGACCCCAGTGGAAAGACATCAAGCCATAAGGTAACAAGTAATATGGTAGAACAATTTCTTCACAGTGTTTCTGTGATCTTATGGATTTGGAAGACACCACAAACTACTGTACTTTCTTAGAGAATTGCAGTTCATGTTACTACATATATTAGATGCTCAGTAATATTCTATAGTAAAGAAAACGGTTTAAACTTGTTCAGCCTAATGCTTCCCAAATATTAAGAAACTTTTTTGCCTCCATGTAATGCCTTTCCAAGGAATACCCTCTGTGGAATACAATTTTAGTATCCTAGTGTTCTGGGGATTGTCAGATAAATGTTTTGTGGCTAAAACTTAGAGGCAATAATTGTAAGAGTTCTCAGTTTGGCCTGTAAACTTTTTCTGCTCTGAATTAGCCTTAACTATTTGAGCTACTGATACATCTTCTTGCTTAGGCATACAGCCTTACTGAACTGCTTTAAACTGCCACCTTGTTTTATACCTTCTTGTTTTTGTTCATTATTCACCGTGCCTGGCAAACATACCTATTCATATTCTAGTCTTAGTTTGGACTTCCAATTAAAGATTGCAGACTTAATATGTGTGTTTATCTTTGTTCCTCCTGAAATCCCCACTAAAACTTTTCTAAAGGAAGTTTTCTAAATGCATAATCCCATAAGGTTAAAGAATTCAGTTGAAGTAATGATAACAGAATTATGGAGGCTGGAAAATAGAAGAATGTTTGGAAACTAATGTTAGCTTCTCAGAACAGTGAATCCTAAGGCTGCAGTTGGGGGAAGGTGAGGTGCAACTCAGTTTGCCTGATTGAATCCTAAAGATTCAGAATTTTGTAGGAAGTGGGGCTGAAAACAGGAGAGTTGATTTAATAAGCAAGGAGATCCTTCCAGTCTCAATATCAGTGTGCACTCTTCCACCCTCACATACATTCTGGCAGAATATTGGAGATTTGTTCTCTGGAAAAGGTAAACAGAAGGTCATTGGTTTAGGGACACTGGGTACTGTTGAGTGGCGTGGGGTGAAGGGGGAATACTTTATTGAAAAAAGAGGATTAAAGGAAAGTGTAGATGCTTGAAGGCTGAAATTCCTGCCTCACTTCTCTTGGTTCCCAGAACATTGCCAGTCTTAATACTTTTTAGGCAGGAGATTAGAATAATCATCTTTGGGCAATTTGTCCAAGAGGAAAGACCTAAAGATAAAATTAAGATAGAAGTAGTGTTTGCTGCTTAGGTTTATTGTAAGGGTTAAATGAATTACTACATAAAGTTAGAATAGTGCCTAGCACACACTTTGTAAGTGTTGGCTATTATTATTTTTATTCAGCCTAGAATAGCATTTAAATGATCATAATAACCTAAATACTATATGTTGATTAAACCAAAATGAGAGTATATGTATCTGCATTAGGAGGATTAGGGTAGGAGAATAGTTTGCATGCATATCTAGGGGTAGAGGTGGTTGTAAAAGGACATCAAATTGTCATCTTCTAGAGAAGGAAGTTAATAGGATCTATTAAATAGATAATGGTTAAAATTGAAAAATGAGATAATAGTACTAGAATATTATTTAAAAACATGGAAGAAAATATCAAAGAAACAACTAAAAGTTAGGAAGATTTACTCTGCAGAGAAGTTAAGTTGGGGGCTGTGCAGAGAACTGTTTCCATTTTCATAACAAACCTTGTAAAATTATTTTACTAACACATAAGTATGTGTAACATTGAAAAAAACAAAAACTAAACTAGGAAAAAAATTTTTCAATTGAAAGGTCATCTATGAAATCTTTAATCCTTTTGTCCTGAATTGACCACTCTCTCCTTTTTGCTTTTACTCTTCACACTACGTATTTCTGTCATACCACCTGTTAACATTTTATGGCCTCACCATAAGTATAAGGTAAAAACCCCATTTTCCAATAAGAAAATCCAAAAAAAAGTTTTGGGCCAACTGGAGAATATAAACTTTTAGGACTATAGATGGAACGGTTAAATATCTTCTTATAGCATTTAGTTATTAATTTAATTCCTCATGTCAAATTATATGTTTAAATATATGAATTTAGAAGTACTTTTTTTCTCTTCTGTCTTTTTTTTTTTTTTTGTCTTTTGTCTTTTTCCGTGTCCGGCAACGGATCGCAACCCTCAGTGTTGCCCCCGTACCGGACCGGTGACCGGCAACGGGATCGCAACCCGCGGTGTTGCCCCCGCGCCTCGCTCAGCCAGTGAGCGGGAACCGGTCTGTATGTGGGATCCGAACCCTCGGGCGGGAGCACCGCCGCGCTTCCCAAGCGGCGCACTTATCCAGTGTGCCACCGGGCCGGCCCCCTCTTCTGTCATTTTATTAAGCTTCAGTTTTTCAGAACACAGTCATATTTACTTCCATTTCAAAGTTTTATGATGTAGTCCTTTTTTTTTTTCCTTTTTGTCTTTTTTCGTGACCGGTAACGGGATCACAACCATCAGTGTCGCGCCGGTACTGCGACCGGCAACGGGATCGCAACCCTCGGTGTCGTGCCCGCACCACGCTCAACCAGTGAGCGGACCAGTCTCTATATGGGATCCGAACCCTCGGCGGGAGCGTCGCCGCACTCCCAAGCGCCACACTCTACCGAGTGCACCACCGGGCCGGCCCTGATGTAGTCCCTTTTAATCTGTTAATGTTATCCTCATTAGAATTTTATACCAGACCATAAGTTTCATAAGTTTTCATTCATCCTGTAGGAGTAACGTGTGATCTCTGCAGTGTATCTGCTTACTGTTTCACTTCCTTTTTTTGGCAGCTGGCCGGTATGGAATCTGAACCCTTAACCATGGCGTTATCAGTACCATGCTCTCCCAAGTGAGCTAACCGGCCAGCCCTACTGTTAAAGTGATCTAAAAATTTGTTTACAGTGATATTAACTCCTCTTATGGTATGTTCATATTCCTAGGAAATAATGATTAAATCTTTGTTGAACTTCTGTGCCTCCTCTGTTTTTCTATTGGTTCTATCACTTTATTTCTGTAAGCATCAAAAAAACTAACTTTGATATCATTTAAAGCAAGTATATCTTACCTAAGTAGTATCTCTTTCAAAATGAAAGTAAATGAGAGAATGTCTTATAATATGAGAGATGAAGTAGGGACTTGGTTATATTAATGCAAGGTGACTTCTGGGGAATGACTTGAGGAATAAAATCTTGCCTTTTATTTTGATATATACAGTATTTGTTTACATGCCTCTCCTTATACTCCTACCCCATCCCCAGACTACAAGGCATTTAAGATAAGGACTGAGTCTTACTATATAAATATCAATACAATTCTCATAAATACATTTACTAATTATTCTTATCTCCATTGCATTTGTGTACTTTGTAGATTTTATAGATGCATATTAAGAGGTTGTCTTTTGAGTAATTGAATTTATTTGAATAGTTCACTAATACTTTCTTATTTATATTAATTTGTTCAAGGTATCTAGCAGAGTCGAAAAAGATTACAATGATCTTTTTGATGGAAATGATATGAGTAATGCTGGTGATTTTCTAAATGACAATGCAGTCGGGATCCCTTCTTTTTCAAAAGGGATTTTAAATGATGAGGAGGATGATGATGACCTCATGCTGGCTTCAGGTCGTCCTAGACAGCGAAGTCACATACTAGAAGATGATGAAAACTCAGTTGGTATGAATTTGACTTGCTGCATGCATGTGATAATCCACCATTAATATTCTCAGGGGTTTTTTTGTCCTTTTTTTTTGAGACTGGCCGCAACGCGCTCAGCCAGTGAGCGCTGTGAGCACACCGGTCATCCCTATATAGGATCCGAACCTGTGGCGGGAGCGCTGCTGCGCTCCCAGCGCCGCACTCTCCCGAGTGCGCCACGGGCTCGGCCCAATATTCTCAGTTTTTTATTAAAGTTATTATTTAAAGTCATTATTGAGTTTTCTTTCGTATAACTTCGTATAATGTATGCTATACGAAGTTATTACGGGGAGCGCTGCTGCGCTCCCAGCGCCGCACTCTCCCGAGTGCGCCACGGGCTCGGCCCAATATTCTCAGTTTTTTATTAAAGTTATTATTTAAAGTCATTATTGAGTTTGTAGAATATAGCTGAAGCAGTGCTTAGAGGAAAGTTTATAGCTTTACATGCTTATGTGAAAAAAAAG
The DNA here is from genome assembly GCF_000696425.1 of Galeopterus variegatus. NCBI lineage: Eukaryota > Metazoa > Chordata > Mammalia > Dermoptera > Cynocephalidae > Galeopterus > Galeopterus variegatus. Next base: position 175,270 of record NW_007726933.1, read on the forward strand.
GTTTCAAGTCAGTGATCTGAGCTTTGGCTTTTGCAAACTGAAAAAGAAAAAATTAAACGCCAAGCAAGCAAAAGAAAGGAAATAATAAAGAGCAGAATTCAGTGGAATCAACAACAGAAAAATGGTAGATAAAGTCAATGAAACCAAAAGCTGGTTCTTTGAAAAGATGAATAAAATTGATAAATCTCTGTCCTGATTGGTCAAGAAAGAGAAGACACAAATTACTGATATAAGGAATGAAAAGAAGGGTTATTGCTATAAATGCTATAGACCTGTGCTGCCAAGTATGGTAGTCACTAGCCACGTGTGGCTTCTGAGCACTTGAAATGTGGCTGGTCCAATTTGAGATGTGTTGTAAGTGTAAAATGCAACCAGATTTTAGTAAATTTTCTATATTGAGTACATGTTGAAATGATAATATTTTAAATGCAATATATTATTATTATTTTTGTTTTGTTTTGTTTTTTTGTTTTTTTTGTGACCGGTAAGGGGATCATGACCCTTGGCTTGGTGTTGCCCACACTGTGCTCAGCCAGTGAGCGCACCGGCCATCCCTATATAGGATCTGAGCCCGCGGCCTCAGCGCTCCCAGCGCCGCACTCTCCCAAGTGAGCCACGGGGTCGGCCCTAAATGCAGTATATTATTAAAATTAGTTTCACTTGTTTCTTTTTACTCTTTTTTTAATATGGCTACTAGAAAATTTAAAATTACATGTAATTCATTGTATTTCTGTAAGACAGCACCACTTCTGATATCAAAAGGATAACAGGAGGATATTATGAACAACTTTGTGCCAATAAATTCAACAATGTATATGAAATGGACAAATTCTTTGAAAGATACAAACAAGCAAGCTAACTCAAGAAGAAATAGATAACCTGAATAGTATTGTAACTATTAAAGTAATTGAAATTGTAATTTAAAACCTTCAAATAAAGATCCTATTGCAACAACCTATATGCTAAAATAACACATTTGAACATTTTCAAGTAAAATGCCAATATGCTGTGGTAAATTGTGCTTCATTTAAATCACGTAGATTTTATAGAACAGCAGTTTTCAAATGTTTTGGTCTCAGGAGCCCTTTATACTCTAAAAAAAAGTAGAGGATCCTCAAAGAACATTTGTTTATGGAGTTATTTACCATATTTTAAATTAAAACAGACATTTAAAAATATTCACTTAAAAATAACATTAATAAACTCTTGTAAACATGAATAATTTTTTATGAAAAATAAAAAAACATTAAGAAGAGTGGCATTACAATCTTCATAATGTCTGGCATAGAAGGCAGCTGGATTTTCTCATCTGGATTAAGTTTATTGCCATATAATATCTTTGTTTGAAATATATGAAGAAAATTTGGCTTCACACAAATATGTAGTGAAAGGGAGGAGTGTTTTGATAGCCTTTTCAAATAGCTGTGGATATTCTTTGATACTGCTCCAAAACTCAGCAGATGATTGTTTCTTAAAGATTATTTGCAAAGTGGAATCTGAAAACTTCAATGAACTTTTTCAACACTATGACATTAAAATCCATTGGTCTAACTGGAACTTTGAATGGGTTTTTTTTTTACCATGTTTGATTTCGTAACATATGCATTGGTAATTTGGAAAATACTGATTCACTGAGGTTTATGTACCTTCCTAATATTGACACATTTCATTATCTAATATAAATAATATTTATTAAGTATCATCACCAATCTCATCAGAACCTTTTAAATATTAGAAAGTAGTCAAGCTCATGGTGACAAATACAAATTTTCCAATATTCTAATTTTTGCTTAAAAGCTTACGTTCTATCATCGGCAACAAAGTCGTTCAGTTATTTTTTAAAAACTGATAGGCTCACTTCATTCATTTCCAAGAAACTGTTTTCCACATACCCAAGTCTGTATAACCATAGTTTATATGCTATTTACTTTTTCAGGTAAAAGTGGTGTTCCATGAAAAAATCACTTAGTTTATCTTACAAGTCAAACAATTGCACAAGTGCTTTTTTGTGAGACAACCATTGTGCTTTCCCATTTCAGCACACAGAACTTTTTTTAAATGACAAAATCTATGCAAGGATCAAGATTTAATAAAACTAATATTATTTCAGGCGAGTGGGGGTTAACAATGCAGTGACTACCAATACAGCCTGGTGCCATTGCCTTTATTCATGTTAAGGCACCAGCAGTTTTACCCACCATTGCTTTTGCATCATCACTGCATCTCTTTGACACAGTGAAAGAGGCAAATAGCATGTCCATATCATTATGTACAAATGGAAAAGATTATTAGATTCCATAATGCTTTTCTTTTTCTATGTCATTGGTATTTATAATTCTCTTAATTATAATCCTTTTAATTGTAGATGTTGCATTGCTGAAGACTGGTTCTAGTCTTCTCAAAGAGGAGGAGGAAGATGATCAGGCAGGCAACATTCACAGTCTACCACTTGTAACATCCCAAAGGCCATTTTATGATGGGCCCATGCCAACTCCCCGGCAAAAGCCTTTCCAGTCAGGTTCTACACCTTTGCATCTCACTCACAGATTCATGGTAAGCTTTGAATCTACACTTAACTTTTAAGTAGTTTTTCAGCATTTTTTCTCACTATAATTTTCTCACTATAGTTAATAAAAATACTTTTAAAAACCTTGAATAAGTGGACTTTGGTTGATTATAGTTTATATATACATATTATATAATTATAATTTTGTGGTTGATTTATTTCATGGTTAACTCAGTTTTAATCTTATTTCAGCCTTATTATTGAAAATTGGGTTAAAATTAAGCTTTGCAAAATAACATATAATGAACTGTAAGTAAATATGACTGTATATCTTGCAATACCTTTTGGCTATACTTCTAAACCTTACTTTCTCATATATTTGTTTTTATACAGAAGATTATACTGATTCCAAAACACTAGTTAGAAGGTGTTTTTTAGAATGCAACTCCTAGTATTATATATTAGAAGGTGATAAGTACTATGGAAAAAAAACTCTCTGCTTTTTTCCTCACCCCACTGCACTGAAATACAACCTCCATAAGGGTAGATATTTTTCTGTTGTCTTTACTGATGTATGATTAGCATTTAGAACAAGGTATGGCATAATTGACATTAAATGCGTATTTCTTGAATGTATGAATGACTATATTAGCTTTTTGCTTTATGTTTGCGAGTTTTAAAAAGTTAGTATTTCTACTTGTTGGTTATGGGCTGACCAATTAGCTCATTTGATTAGATCATCGAGTTCTAACACCAAGGTCAAGGATTCAGGTCCCCGTACTGGCCAGCCACCAAAAAAGAAAAAAAAGGACATTCTATTTGTTGGCTATTTATCCACTCTGAGGATTTTGCCTGTTGTCTTTTTTGAAAGGTACACACTTGGCATAAATTTTTATGTAAATATTAAGGATGATGTTTAATATTAAAACTTTTTGGGCCAGCTCGTGGCTCACTCGGGAGAGTGTGGTGCTGATAACACCAAGGCCACGGGTTCGGATCCCATATAGGGATGGCCAGTTGGCTCACTGGGTGAGCGTGGTGCTGACAACACCAAGTCAAGGGTTAAGATCCCCTTACCGGTCATCTTTTAAAAAAAAAAAAACAAAAAACTTTTTATTGTCATCAGTAAACATCAAGTAATAGGTATTAATATTTTTATTAGTGTCAATAGTTCACTAAATAAACTTATTTATTTCAATAAATATTTTTATTTATTTTATTTATATTGAAACTAATTTTATTAGAAACACTAGGGCCTTGTGTGAGCCTGGAGTGTACATCAGTGGAAGATAAGTTTTCCAAATGGTGTCAAATTATGTTGCCTTAAAATGTGTATACTTATCCTATAATATAGACCGGTTAGTTGGAACAGAAAAAAAATCTTTTGTCATTTGCATCTATATTTGTAAGTAAACTAAAGTTTTGAATTTTTTTTTTTGAGGAATTTAATGGTTTAGTTGTTCAAAGGCTATTTGTAATGTACTTTTCAAATGACAATCATAATTTATTTTTGAGTATTAAATACACCATTTCATTTGCTAATATATAAGTATATATGTAACTTCTCATGAAGAAAGGAATAATTAGTAATTGTAGCTCTGATATTAACTACTGCTATCTGAAACTATTTAGAGTTAAATGAGTGTGGTAGATCCCATAACGTAAACCTTGATATAGACTGAATTATAATATTTGTTAATTTGAACTACTGTAGCCTACTGATTCTAGGAGCTTCAGTTTTTCTCAGACTTGTGTTTAATTTTACATGTTTGTAGGTGTGGAACTCTATTGGAATTATTCGCTGCTATAATGATGAGCAAGACAATGCCATAGATGTGGAGTTCCATGATACCTCCACACACCATGCAACACACTTATCAAACACTTTGAATTATACAGTAGCAGATCTTTCCCATGAAGCTATTTTGTTGGCATGTGAAAGCACTGATGAACTAGCAAGGTAAATTCAAGATTATTAGGAAGAACTTGGCACTGTTGAGCTATTAGATAAAAGTTTTGAAAGTAAAGACAGAAAGTTAATAAAACAAAATTTTATCTTTTTAGTATGAAATTTCAGGAAGAAAAGTTTGGTACAAACACCAGCACACCCGTAATACCTCAGAACATGTGTCTGTTTTTACCCTAATAGTGTCTTCATTACATTTTCTAACTACATATCAAAATGACATGACATGGTTTGTAATGCAAGAGATGAGATTATTTTTTATATTGTTAGTGTTTGTTTTTTGTTACTGTTATAAGAGTAATGTACATTTATTGTTAAAAAAAGACAGTACAGAATTTTTAGAAAATGGAAGTTCCTCCTAGAATTCTAATCTCAGTTGTAATGACTGTTAACAATTTGATGTGTATGCTTCTAGATCTCGTTCTATATGAACCCCCCTTGCTTTAATTTACTTTATTGAGATATAACTTATATACAATAAAATGCACTCATTTTAGGTGTACAGTTTGAGTTGACAGATGTTTATATACTCAGGCAACCACTGCCACAATCAAAATATAGAATATTTATCATCCAAAAATGTTTCCTTATGTACATTTGCAATCAATGCAGTCCTAGCCTTGGCCAGCTATTGATCTTATTGGTCACCAAAGATTACATTTGAAACCTCTCTTTAAAAAGAAAAAAAAAAGGGAAAAACACACCTAAAAATCTACTATTCATCAATTTGCTTTATACTCAATATACTTTAGACTTCTTTACATGTTTTGATAGGTAGGTAGGTAGGTAGATGTAGAGGAAAAAATTATAATAAAGAGGCAATGGAGGCAGAATACATTTTTTTTCCCAAAGAAAAGAAAGTATTTTTCTCATCTTTTTGTTTTACAGCCAGATTGCCCTCTCTTGATCCCTTTTCTTCAGTTGATTATAATATTGATACACTTGATGGATTTTACTATATCCCAGGTGATTTGAAATTACAATCCTTATGATTGGATATGTTTACTCTTTGCTGCTCAAAGTGTGTTCCACAAACAAGGGCAGGGTCATCTGGGAACTTGTTGAGAATGCAGAATCTCAGACCACCCCAGACCTTCTAAATCAGAATCTGCATTTTAACAAGATCCTCAGGTGATAGAGTACATATTAAAATCTGAGAAATACTATATTAGGTCATTGTGCTATTTTAATTGGTCTCCTAATTTACATATTATAAAATCAGTTCAGTACTTCATTATTGAATTAAATCAGTTTATTAAAATAAATCACTATTGACTGTGTCTCTAACTCAGAATATCTGCATAATTAGAATATTTATTTCCATGTGCAATTTTGATTTCAGATATCCTTGTCTTTGTTTTACTTAGATATATACAATGTTACTTTTTCATTTTAATATTGAATATTAAAATTATTGTTCAGAAAGTCATTACTGCTTCTGATTCCAAATACTTATGATATCCGCATTCCAAAGAATTTGTGTTTAATAATAATTTACATGTATATAACTGCTTCTGATTCCAAATACTTATGATATCCGCATTCCAAAGAATTTGTGTTTAATAATAATTTACATATATATATATATATATATATGCAAAGAAAAAAGACTGGCAACATGTACCAACTTTTTAGCAGTGGTTGGTAATCTCGCAGGTGGATTTATATGTGATTTCCTTTTTTTCTCTTTTTGTTGTTCCATATTAAGTTTATTTGTACAGTGAGAAAACCATTGCTTAACATTTTGATGCTTCCTTCCGTTTTTAAAACTTAGTTGTGATTTTTGTGTGCATTTACAACATAGAATCACACTTGATAATTTTTAGTCTGCCTTTTTTTATTTGACATTATGTTGTGAGCATTTTCCTGTATTTTTAAATATTCTTCAAAAACAGGACTATTTTAATATAATTTTTAATAGAATTAATATTTAATATAATTAATGGTTTTAATATAATTCATTTTGAGGATATTTCATAGTTACTTTCTTAAAGTATTAAAGTATAAGTATTTTATAATTACTTTCTTATACTAGTAGTGTACAATAGAAAAATAAACTATCTGGTTTTGTTACTGGATATCATGATTAGTCATAAGAAAGTTTGATTGTTTCTGTCTTTTTTTAATTTTTAGCAAGCTTCACTGCCTGCACTTTAGTTCTTGGGATTCAAGCAAAGAGTGGATAGTAGACATGCCTCAGAATGAGGATATTGAAGCCGTATGTCTTGGTCAGGGATGGGCTGCTGCTGCCACTAGTGCCTTTCTCCTTCGATTGTTTACTATTGGAGGTGTTCAAAAAGAGGTCTTCAGCCTTCCTGGGCCTGTGGTGTCAATGGCAGGACATGGAGAACAGCTTTTCATTGTTTATCACAGAGGTAGATTTTTTTCTAGTCTTCTATAATTTTACTATGACCAGAAGTGTAATGAAAATTACTTTAGTTTTTTTGTTGTCGTTACTCTGTTTTTCTTTTGGAATACATACCTCTGTTTGCATTTACCTTATATTAGCATCAATGTAATTTTTGAATGTAGAAAATTTGTTGTATTCACTAATAGTGAAAATTAAAGCATTTTATTTATAGAAGAACTGTATTACAGAGAAAATTCCGAGGTAGAGTTTGGTTAATTACTTCCGTGTCTAAATCTTAACTTTTGGCGAGCACAACCAACGAACTTTCAGAGTTTTTTAAATACCTCAAAAATTAACTAACTTCTAATGTGAAGGACTAAAACAGATTTGAATGTGGCTTTTAAGAAGTTGCTGCCTCTGTTTCCTTACCTCATGTCTGTCTGTAGTCCCCACCACTGTGCTAAAACTGGTCTTATCAAGGTTACTGATGATCTCTTTATGCCTTTTTAAAAAATAATTCCATCAGAAATACTTTCTTCTCTTGACTTCTCTGACATCACTCTCCTGGTTTTCTTCCTCACTGGCACTTTTTTCCCCACCTCTTGTTTGCTCCTTCTCCTCTGCTGACCTTTTAGCTGGGGTGTAGCCCTCTTTTCTTTAGTACTCCTCTCTAGGTCAGGGGCTTTCAGTCTTTTGACTGCTTAGCCACAATAAGAAATAGATTGTGGTAAGTAATAGGACATTGCTGTTCTGTACATATCTGCAAATGTAACTGAAATAAAAGTCTCATGGACAATATTTACTCCTTGGTTTCATTTTTCTTTAATGCTGGTTGCAGCTCTAAATTGATTTCATGATTCATAGGTCAAAAAATGTGGTTTGAGAAACTGCCCTGCAGAATCTTAAGACCCATGGCTTTATATACATCTCTATGTCCATGACTTCTAAATTGATATCACCAGCCCTACCTGCTCCTTATGCTTCCAGACTAACATATCCAGTTGCCCACTTGAAATCTTTATGTAGTTTTGGCAGGCATCTCAAACTTACCTTGGTCACAATAAAACCTTTAACTTTCTTTTTCCTTTTAAACCTGCTTCTTAGGTAGTTTCTCCATCTCAGTAAATGGCATACTATCAATCTAGTTCTTCAAGCCAAAAATCTAAAATTTATCCTTGATTCTTCTCTTTCCCTCACCTCCCATATCAACTTCAACAATAAAGTTATATCATTGTGTCAGTTCTATAGTATAACACATGTTAGATCTGTTTCTTTTCATTTTCTTCACTATTACCTTGGTCTAAATGTCATCCATTGTACTGTTGTAGTAGCCTCCTAACTAGTCTTTCAGCTTTAAGTCATGTCTTCCACAGTCCATTCTTCACACAGCAGCCTAGGTGATATTTTAAAAACAAACCAGATCACATCCTTCTTCTCAAATATCTCTCTTTGCTTTTAAAATAAAAAATCAAACTTCTTATTATTGCTGGCAAGGTGATCTACTGATCCTACATAATGTGACCTTTGCCTGCTTCTTCAACCTCAATTCTTACCACTGTTTCTCTTATTACCATGTTCTGACCATACTGGCCTCTTTGTGTTCTCTGAACTCTCCAAGTTTGTTCCTACCTTTGGCCTTTTCATTAGCTGTTCCAGCTGTCTACTACAGGTGTTTCTTCCACTAACAGTTTGCACGGCAGGCTGCAACTTGCAATTTATAGCTCAGCTTAAATTTTCCTTTCTCAGAGAGGCCACCTCTGACTATCCGATCAAAAATAACCACTCAGTCTGGCACTCTGTGTCACATTATTATTTTAACTTTTTGATAGCATTTTTTGTTCTTGTGTTTTTTAACTTGTCTGTCTTCTACCTAATTACGAATTTCATGAGAACAGTGACTTTGTTTACCATTGTAGCCTCAATGCCTAGGCCAGTACTTGTCATATAGTAAGCTCTCTTGAGAATATTTCTTGAGTGAATGAATGACCACTTACACCCACTTTATATAAATAGTTTACGAAACATGTTATTCTGTTTCTAATACCTGAATGATGCTTCATTTAGTTGGGTTATCCATGAAAAATAGTTCTAGTTGGTCAAGAATTTATCACAAAGTCTATTCACAGAACATAATGGAGTCTGCATTATAGCTGAATAACCTTTGATGCCTGATTTATATTTACATTTTCTCACTAGGTACAGGATTTGATGGGGATCAGTGCCTTGGAGTTCAACTGCTAGAGCTGGGGAAGAAGAAAAAACAAATTTTTCATGGTGATCCTCTTCCTCTTACAAGGAAGTCCTACCTTGCATGGGTTGGATTTTCAGCTGAAGGCAAGATGAATTTATTTCTTTATATTAAAGACATTTTCAAGAAGAAAATTGTTTCATTGTTTTATTCCTAATTAGCTTCTTTAATGATAAATTGTCTGTATTTTATGTTTGAATGTGTTGGCAGAACTGGAAACAGAAATTGTTAGGCAAGGTAGCCATTGTTTTATGTATAAGATCTTTTTTCATGAGAATTCTGATTAAAAATGTATGAAGATGGAAATATATTTTTCTGAAAGTTTATTAGACAGCAAGGAGGAGATACAAATCAATGATAAGGTTGTATCTTTTTCAGCAGATTTTACACAAACTTTAGGAATTTTCTAGAATTTTACTATCCACTATGGTAACTACTGGCCATATGTGGCTATTGAGTGCTTGAAATGTTGCTAATCTCTGCTAATCTGAATTGAGATGTGCTGTGAGAATAAAATATTCTCTGGGGCTGGCCAGTTAGCTCACTTGAGAGTGTGGTGTTGGTAACACCAAGGTCAAAGGTTTGGATCCCTGTAACAACTAGCTGTGCTACCACCCCCCCACCCCCCAAAAAAAATTCTCTGAATTTTGAAGTCTTAGCATGAATAGAAGAATGTAAAAAATCTTAATTTTTCACATTGACTACATGTTAAATGGTAATATTTTGGATATATTGGATTAAATAAAATATTAAAATTCACCCCTTTAAAAAAAATGTGGCACTGGGAAATTAAAAATTACATTTGTAGCTCATGTGATGTTTCTGTTGAGTAGTGCTATTGTAGGCCCGTGCACAGTGGTTAATGACAGATAATTTGGAGGACACTGAGGCGTACCTTATTTTAAATCATCTGTCAACCGTGTCCCAAGGACTTAAATATTTCTGTTATTCGAGATTCATGTCCTCCATTTACATAACTGGAAACTCCAGTTTGTCTTTAAAAATATTAGCCATTTCTGGATGTGTTTTCTATTGGGATGTTATCAGTCATTTATGCTTTAGTAATGTGACCATTAATAACTTGCTTTGGTATAGCTTTTTTTCCCCCAAGTACTAATCACATCCAGACTCTGAGGAAACTGATGTTTGCTGAGTAAGAAGGGTGGGAAGCCACAGATAAGAAAAGGAGTAATTAGATAATTTGCCATGTACTTTGTGAGGTAGGAACAGAGTAGGTGGGAAACTATTTGCCTATTTTGCTAGGTAAGCACTTCTTACCTAGGAGTTGGGAACAGAACAGTGACAAGGCCAACAAAGAGAAAAGGGAGGAAGAACACCAAAGATAAATTTCTTTACATCATCACCTTGTATCAGGTTCTGGTTATTTTTCCAAATCTCTCTTAACCAGGAGCCTTCAGATTCATGTTTATTTATTTTTATTTTTATTTTTTTAACTGAAACTGGCTTAAAAAGTATTATTGTTATATTCCAGCAGGTGGCATAGTTTTCACTGAAAACTGTCACATCTTTTTCTCTTTATTTGGTTAAATTTTAATCATATCACAAGCAATTTTTTTTTTCCTTCATTAGTTAACTATATGTGGTTAATGAATTATAATCTTGGATTATTTGCCTTTTGTCCTTTGCTTTTTGTTTTTGAAATGAAAGTTGAATCCTTAGTATATATTTCTGAAACAGGGTTTATTTAACCAATATGTCATTATGTCTCCAAGTGATTTCTTTTCCTTTTGGTGTACAGGTACACCCTGTTATGTGGATTCAGAAGGCATCTTTTGTTTTTGAAATGAAAGTTGAATCCTTAGTATATATTTCTGAAACAGGGTTTATTTAACAAATATGTCATTATGTCTCCAAGTGATTTCTTTTCCTTTTGGTGTACAGGTACACCCTGTTATGTGGATTCAGAAGGCATTGTTCGAATGCTTAATAGAGAGCTTGCTAATACATGGACTCCTATATGTAACACAAGAGAACACTGCAAAGGAAAATCTGATCACTACTGGGTGGTTGGTATACATGAAAATCCCCAGCAACTAAGGTGGGTTAGCACAAAATATGTAGTTGATCCTTTTTAAAAAATACTGTGAATTTTTTTGTATGAGCCTTTTAAATTATACTTGTTTGTCTTTCATCTTTGTCCATTTACTTGCTTTTCATAGTCACTAAATTAGGAACTTGTTTATATTCACTTTGAAGTTCTGAGCCAGTTAACTTTACTTGAAACTTATTGAACAAAATAGAAGTTAAGTTTATGTAACCTTAGCATCATTTCAGCTAGACAAGGAAGGGAGTTCTTGTTAAACATGGCATTTCACTTTTTATTATAGTTTTTTATTTTAAACTGCAATTTAGAATTAAATGATTATAATTCAGTTAAACTTTTGGAGATTTTTTTTTGCTTAATTATTGTAATAGGGGAGATGGCTAGTAGAAATTTAATTGTTGACTGCACATGTAGAATTCTCAGTCCATATAGTCTCAGTTCAATATTGTGTTGAATATTTTCCTCTTTCTTGACACTTGATATCTTCTTGGTCTAAAAGATTGCCAGTAACATTGCGTAGGTACTTGGTGGACAAAAAGGTCTCTGCTTTCATGGAGTTTATAGTTAATTGGACAGACAGACAACAGAAACAAGTAAATTATCTATTATTACTTGGGATAAATTCTTCTAATTAATCTGACCAGACCAACGAGGGATAATAACAAAAGGGCATATTCTAGGTGGGGTAATCACAGAAGACTTTTAACAGTGGTAGCATTTAAAATGAGACCTTGAGGCCAAGTAGTCTAGATATGAAAGAATGGAGTGAAAAGCGGTCCATGCAGCTTAAACAGCATGTACAAACAGCCTTGAGGTCAGAAAGGACTTTGTATGTTTGAGGGATTAAAAGAATATAAACATGGTACAAGAAGCAACGGGTGGTGGGGGGCATAATTCCAAGATGATATAAGAAAGTTAGACGCAAGCTACATTATAGGCCATAGTAGAGAAGTTTGAATTTATTTGAAGTATATTGGGAAGACATTCAGGGTTTTGTCCAGGAGAATGATGTAATCTGATTTATGAAGTAAAAAGAAAATATATGGGTGGTAAATGTATTGAAAGGGTTAAGACTGAAAGTGGGAAGACCCATTTTTAACCAGGGGATTCATCCCTTCCTTGGGGGATGTTTGGAAATGTAGAGTATTGGTTTTAGATATCAAAATGACCAGGGGCCAGGGTTGTTAAACATACTGCAGTGTTCAGGATGGTCTCACTCAACTATAGATTGTCCCCCAAATGCTATCTGTGCATTCATCTACCTGAGCTATGGCTATGCCTTAGAATATTGTGGGGGCAGTAGAAATGAAGAGAAGCAGATTCAAGGTAGAAAAAGTGCACACTTGCTAGTACTCATAGATTGGGGGTTGGGAGTGAGAAAGAAGAATCAATAATGACACCTATGTTTTTAGTTTAAATAACTAGATGGATAGTCATACCATTTATAGGAATAAGGGAGGAAAGGACTAGGTGTTAAAGTTTGAAATGCCAGTGAAGTATCCAAATGGATATATCAAGAAAGTATTAGGAAAAAAAGAAAATGGAAACAGAAAAGGTATAAGAATATAGGATTTGAATTCAGAGGAAAAATTTTAGCTGGAGATACAAATTTGGGAGTCACCAGAATATAGAAGGTATTTAAAATCATAATAATAAATGAGATCACTTAGAGGAAAGGGAAGAAAATGATTTAAAAAACCAACTCTAAGAAGTACCGACATTTACAGGTCAGATATTGTAGTAGGAGCTTCTAAATTAGAAAAAGAAGGGTAAGCTAATGCACCTTAGAGAAAAATCACCTGAAGTGGTCGTATCACAGCAACTGTAAGTGGAGACAATTTCAAGAAGGAGGCAGTAGTCAAAAAGGGAAATACAAATGGCCCTCAAATATATGAAGATAATCAATATCACTCAAAATAAATACAAATCAAAACTAAAAAGAGAATTTTTTTACCTATCACATTACAAAAATCTGAAAGTTTGATAACACTGTTGGTTGGTGAGGCTTTGGGGAAATAATCACATTTATACATGGCTGATGGGAGTATAAATAAATTGGTACAATCCCTGTGGAGGGCCATTTGTCAAGAACTACCAGAATTAGAAATACACATACCCTTTGACCCATTAATTCTGCTTTTAGAATTTGTCCTACAGATATGGTAGTACTTGCTACTTAAAAGTATGATCCATGGTGGCAGCAGCAGCAGCAGCAGCAGCATCACCAAGTAACTTGTTAGAAATGCTGAATCTCAGGCATCATGTCAGACCTACTGAATCAGAACCTGCATTTTAACAAGATCACAAGTATTCATATGGACATTAAAGTTTGGGATGTACTGCTGCTAGCACAAATGAGAAGTGATACATGTAAAAGGAATCCTACAGAATTGTTTATATTAGCAAAAGATTGGAAACCTAAATTTCCATATAATCTGTACATTAGAATACTATGTTGCTTTTTAGAAGAGTGAAGGAAATTGTATATTTGATAAGAGACTTGTATCCAGAGTACATAAAGAACTCTTACAACTCAAAAAAAAAAAGAAAACTAAAAAATGCACAAAGGATTTGAATAGACATTTCTCCAAAGAAGGTATACACTGGTCAATAAATACTTGAAAAGATATTTAGCATTATTAGTCATTAGGGAAATGCAAATCAAAACCACAAAGAGATAGTACTTCACACCCACAAGGATGACTGAAATCAGAAAGATTGACAATAGGATGTGGAGAAAGTGGAATCCGCCAACATTATTGATGAGGATGTAAAATGGTACACTCTGGCAGTTCCTCAAAAGGCTAAACATAGAGTTACCATATGACCCAGCTGTTTCACTCCTAGGTATACAGCCAAGAGAATTGAAAATATGTCCATACAAAAACTTGCACTTGAATATTCATAGTAGATTTATTCATAATAGATAAAAAGTGGAAACAATGCAAATGTCCATGAACTGATGAATAAGTAAAAATAGTATATCTATTGGTTAAAGTGTAGCCTTATAACACCAAGGTCATGGATTTGATTCCCAATACCAGCCAACGGCCAAAAAAAAAAAAAAAAAAAGTTAAAAATAGTATATCTATTGGTTAAAGTGTAGCCTTATAACACCAAGGACATGGATTTGATTCCCAATACCAGCCAACGGCCAAAAAAAAAAAAAAAAAAAGTTAAAATAGTATATCTATACAATGGAATATTATTGGGCTATAAAAAGGAATGACATACTCAAATATGCTACAACATGGATGAACCTTGAAAATGTTATGTTAAGTGAAAGAAGCCTGATGCAAAAGGCCACGTGTTTTATGATTCTATTTATGTGAAATGTCCAGAATAGGCTATCTTTAGAGAAAAAAAGTAGATTAGTGATTGCCAAGGGCTGGTGAGGGGGAGAGGGGAACAGAGAATAGGGAGTAACTACTAATGGGTATGGGATTTCTTTTTGTGGTGATGAAAATGTCCTAGAATTAGATAGCAGTAGTAGATGCACAATTCTGAATTTATTAAAAACTATTGGATTGTATACTCTATGGTACAATGTGCCTATGGTACATTCTATGTGAACTCTATGGTATGTGAATTATATCTCAATAAAGCTTTTATTAAAAAGGGTGAGGACACTATGTAGTGATATAGAAAAACCTGCAAGATGTGTTAAGTGAAATAAATACCATTTATATAAAATGGGGGAGAGAATAAGAAATCATAATTGTATTTGCTTATATATGCAAAAGAATTCCTGGAAGAGTAAAAAGGAAATTAACAAGAATAGTTATCTGGTAGAGAGGAACTCTACGGACAGTATAGGAGACTTTTCTCTGTATTTCTTCTTACACTTTTTGAGCATGGGAATGTATTATTGTCCCTCGGTATCTTTGGGGGATTGGTTCTAGGACCTCTGCAGATGCTCAAGTCCCATAGTCAGCCCTGCATAACCTGTGGATACAGAGGGACGACTATGCTTGTTCAAAAATTAAATAAATTGAATTTTTTTTTTTTTTTAAAGATGACCGGTAAGGGGATCTCAACCCTTGGCTTGGTGTTGTCAGCACCATGCTCAGCCAGTGAGCAAACCGGCCATCCCTATATAGGATCCAAACCCGTGGCCTTGGTGTTATCAGCACCGCACTCTACCGAGTGAGCCACGGGCCGGCCTAAAAATTAAATAAATTGAATTTTTAATAAATGAGAGCAGCAATCCAAAAACAGATAAGGCTGAAAGTCAGGTTCAGGAAGACTTCTTAATTTGGCTACATGGAGGGTATTGGTGACGCTTATAAAAATGATTTAGTGGAATAAAATGTTAAATTCTAGGTTGGTGAGCATGGAAGGTAAAGAACTGAAAGTAGAATATATAGACAACTCTTCTCAAGAAGTATGGCTGTGAAGAGGAGCAGAGATTTGGGACGGTTCCTAAAGGAGGAAGAGAAGTTAAGGAAGTGATTCTTCAGCTTGGGTTATTCTACAGCATTTTTGTGATCTTTTGGTAGTAGATTTAGTAATAAGAGGGTAAGATTGACAATGTAAAAAAGGAACTAACTAAAGGAATGAAATCCTCAAAAAAAAGTGATAGGTTTTAAACCACCTGTCTAAAATAGGAAGATAGACATTTTATCAGTTATATAAGAGGAAAGAAGATAGGCACAAATGAGGATAGATTTGGTAGTTGACAGGTGACAGAAATTTCTATCTTCTGTTCCTGACTTATGTTTTGTCAGCAAATTACGTAGCAAGATCAGGAGTGTTTTTGGAGACAGTGGTTGACATTGTGAGATGTTTGAGAAGAGAAGACATAGTCTTAGAGAATGCAAAATTGAACTTAGTAGAGAACCATAGAGGAATTGCTGGTTATTTCTGCATCTTTTGTCTTTACAAAATCTCCAGATATTCCATTTTTGACATTCTTAGTGTCAGAAGGAGTATAGTTGTTAACTATTTTTTTTTTCCTTTTTGTCTTTTTTTTTGTGACCGGCAACGGATTGCAACCCTCAGTGTCGCACTGGTACCGGACCGGGACTGGCAACGGGATCACAACCCTCGGTGTTGCGCCCGCACCTCGCTCAGCCAGTGAGCGGCCGGTCTGTATGTGGGATCCGAACCCTCGGTGGGAGCGCCGCTGCACTCCCAAGCGGCGCACTGTAGCAGTGCGCCACCGGGCCGGCCCGTTAACTATTTTTAATAGTTCTGATGGTGTAGGTTATTCTCAGGAATTTCTTGCATGTCCATTTCCCGGAATCAAGTTATTTAGTAATTTGAATTAAAGAATTCATGTTCTCTCTTAATAGGTGCTTGAGGTTTTAACCTATAAAGATTTTTACTATTCTGCCTAATGCTTATTCAAGTAAGATGATTTATATTGTTAGTGGATGTCATTATCTTAAGGAGGTATGTGAAATTATTCATTTACAAGGAATAATTTTTTAATTTAATTTAATATTATAGGTATTTTATCAATGTCAATTTTTACACCGCTAGTAATTCATAATTGTATAAACAGTGTTTCTAACCAGCTTTTCAGTTAAGATCTGCAGAGTTTTAACTCTCATTAAAAGCCATGATAATTACAGCTGGTAACATTTAACTGTTACATTCAATATGGGAAAAAAAAATGGACTCTAAATTATAGCATTTGGATTTAGAAGAATTTTGGAAATTATGCCAGTGGCTTCTGACATTTTCAAATATGAGCCTTTTTTAATGTAGAACATTTTATGACCTTCAAATGATAGTAGCTGTACATTTAGTATAAGTTGATAGAAAAAATTTATAATAACAGAAGCTTTTATATACCTGAAAATTATATTTTAATATAAATTTATATTGCAAGTAAAATTATCTACATACATGTGAAAATTCTAGTACATAAAGTGGAAACTTTTTTTTATTCCGTCTACAGACAGAATTCATAGGCCTTTTACAATAGCTCAGCAGCCCTACAGTGATAAAAGAATGAGGACTCCTGGGTTCTGTTGGTCCAGTTCCTATTCTTCCTGATTACACCCCCAGTACTTCTCCCCAATTTTTACACATGAGAAAACTGAGGTCCAAAAATGATTAAGCAATTTGTTTGAGATCATACAGGTAGTTAGTGGCAGAAAAACTTATTGTATTTTCTGTATTAAAATATAGGAACAATGGGAGTTGAGTTGATAAATGGATTGAAAGAATAAACACTTCTCCCTTAAGGACCAGGTTGTTATAGGAGAATAATGGAATTTCTGAAGGGAGTCTTATATAGCAGTTGAAACACTGCGATTTGCTAAAGAGTCTGTTCATAAAAATGTGTTTATTTACGTATACCGTGATAAATTGATTGACTACAGGATGTTTTCATATTTTCTGGGCTTTATTCTGGAAGAATAAACTTGAATATGAATATTTTTCAAAGATTGGAAGCTGTGCTTCTCAGTATGGCTTACTGCACCTTTTATGCCAGCTTTGCTTATATTTAAACACATTTAGAGATGATTAATTTTCTTCCTATGGATAGAGATAAGTGAAAGTCCAGGGAAGAAAATTTTACAACCACCTTTAGTAGCCTGCTGCTGTGTTCAATGAGACTTATCAATCCTTGCTTTCAAGAAATTTATCCTGTGTTTATTTAAATGTCTAATGGTGCTGTTTGGTCTCATTGTGTTAAAGATAACAAACCTCCTCTGGAAAGGCAGTGTTGCCTAGTGGTCCAAAGCTTGAGTCACAATATAACCATTTCACAGAATTGTGATGATGAAGTGAGTTTGTGTGTAGAATGTACTTAGAATAGTGCCTGATACTTAGTATTTATTGAATATTAGCTGTTAATAACAACAGTAGTTTTTTTTTTATCGTCCTTACTGAAAGGTATTTATCCTTACTGAACCTTGTATTTCATGGTTAATGGTACCTGTTTCTTTATTCTTTTTATTTTAAATGCATTTTCTAGCCTAATTCAGCAGTGTTTATGCTTTCTTTTTGTTCAGGGATCCTTTAAAAAGGAATACATTTTGTTAAAAGTTATTTTTTTTAAATTTACTTGAGTCAGTACAAAATACCTTCCTTTAATTATGAATACTGTATAAGAAATTACTGACCTGTAGATCTGTCACTCCCTACCCTCTTTTGAGTAAAACCTTAGTTTAACAAAAACTGCCTTTATTATTTCCTCTAAAGGTTTTTTCATGATCACTGCTGGTTAATTCATAACTGAGAGTTAAACTAGTTTTGCTGTGCTGTCATCTGATTTGCTGTATGTAAACAGCAATCTTCCTTTTTTCTTTTGTTTTTAAAAACTCTTAAGAGTTATTTAATGTGTTTGAAAACTAGATTTTTTTTTTCTAATTGTGTTCATTTAATAAGCATTTGTTATAGAACTGACTATATGTGCTATACTGCATAAAGATAAATGAGGTTTGTGTCCTGGAAGAGGTAGGCTTATAAAATCATCATGCTACTGTTGAATAAGTGCTTTTAAAGAGATGTGAACAAAGTCCTCTCAAATGCAGAAGAGCACTTTGTGCCATCCAACACAAAAGAGAAAGCAAAACTTGCTGACTTTGGCAAGGTTAGTCTGGATGGACATTGGCCCCAATTTTCTCCAGTTTGGTATTTTTTAACTTCCCCCTTTGATGTAATAAGAGAACAGATTTTGTGATCAATTTGAAAGGAAATTGAGGTAATTTTGTCTCCTTAGTGAACTGTGGTTTATTTCACCTTTCCTCCTCCAAATAGTTTGTGCACGTAGTTTCCAGGAAACTCATTCAGAGAAGGCAAAACCCTCCAAATTAGCAGTTAAAATGTGTTTGTTTTTTCTTCTAATTCCTGCTTGAAAGAGATATTTAACAGAAAAATCTTTTGAGTTCAAATCTTTAAAGCAAAGGAAAAGGTAAAAAATGTGAATTGGTACTCTGCTTTGATATAAATGTGGCTTAGAAAGTGACTATTAATAAAATTCTAATCAATGTTTCCTTTTCCTTTATGATAATTGCTTACTGTGTCTAAATCAATAAAGTGAGCTGTAAAATGTTTTTAAATAAGAGTACAGTATAAGAATATAAGTCACATTATAGAAGAAAGAATGTTTAGGCAATTAACATTATTCCCAATATTTCTCCTAATTTTTTAAAGTACATATATATTTATATAATTGGACTCATCCTTTGTGAATGCACATGTTCTGTCTTTTCATTTTGCATGACTAGTATACCAGTGGTTTTTGTGAATAGGTTCATGACAGAATTGCCTTAAGAGATTTTTCAAACTCAAGATATTCACACTGCCATCTCATACTCTATGGTGAAAACTACTGATTTCTATAAAATCCTAAAAGGGGAGGAGAAAGAAAGAAAATGAAACTGTATGTTCAAAAAAATTGGAACTCTAAAAACGTGTTTGTGGTTTTATTGTATAGTCACAAAAAAGAGCAAAGGTATTTGAATCTCACAAGGAAGAGGCCCATGTAGTTTGAAAAAGAGTATTGGGTCTTGCCGCTTACTTATTTTTTAATTATTCCAGTGGGCATTTGATAATACTAGAAGATATATATGAAAAAAAAATTTAAACTCAAGGGCCTAACTTTTACTTAGTATTTCCCTTCAAGAATGTCCTGACTTAAAGCTCTGATTAAAAGGCTGTGCTATAAATTAAATGGATGATTATTAAGCATCAAGCAAGGTGCTGTATTTTTTTAAATTACTTTATGAAAATAGAAGATTTATCCATTGTATTTACAGTGTGCAATCATGGTCTTCCAGTGGTTTTCTCATAAATAATTTGGAGTACATAAGAGTGTTATGTGTATATAAATCATTGTATGATTAGTGAATGTTTTTTAATTAATAAATTGCATTTGTGCTCCTCATGGTGGGTAACTTTGAATGCCTTATATATTCTAGTCAGAAAAGGTTTAGACAACGTCCTTGCCAACTGAGCTATTACCTTTAAGGCAACCTTTGATTTAGCAGAGCAGGTATAGATTATAACCTTTTAAATGATATTGAATGTTCTGCTCCACTCTCATAAATATTTAATAAACACTTACATGTATTGAACAAAAATACCAGGTATTCCCAAACCGATGAATGAAAGTGGATATGCTTCATCAGCATTTTATCTTAGAGTGATAACATGGATCTCATGACAAGTGTTTATCGCACAGTTTCTATATTTTAAAAGTGGGCAGTTTGCTGAGGAAAATATGAAGAGAACTGATTTCACTTTCAGCGATTATTATTATTATTTTTTTATTATTTTGGGTGGCTGGCCGATTCTGAAGAGAAAAGGGATTTTTTTTTTTAATTCTTGAAATACATGGAGGGATAGTCTTTACACCTAATAAGGCCTAAAACACTGTTTTAAAAAGAGGAATTTGTTATATATTATTAAGCCAGCTATTGTAATAATACTTCTATTCCAAGTTGATAACTTTTGAAAAATTTTTATTTTAGCAGTCGTGGCATTTTAGCAAGTTTTTATGATGAGCTTTTTTCTTTACTGACAGGTGCATTCCTTGTAAAGGTTCTCGGTTTCCTCCCACTCTCCCACGCCCTGCTTTAGCTATATTATCCTTTAAGCTTCCTTATTGTCAGATTGCAACAGAGAAAGGACAAATGGAGGTATGTGGAAGTCTTACCTTGACACTCTGAGTTTGATAATACAAATATACTACCTATGATACAAATACTTAAAAATTATCATGATGACCAATGTTGAGTATTCATTACTCTATGATTAAATAAACAGTGGTAGCAGGGAGGAAGGAAGACTGCTTATGATCACCAGGCCATCTGGTTGCCATCACTGCTTCTAGGGACTTTGTCTACAGGGTAAATGGGTATGACTGTCAAGGCCTCACCTAGGGTAAGGCCTTTACTCTCAAGGTCAGGCAAGTCCCCGAGTGGCAATCCCTCCACATATTTTGTGCCATAGTAAGTTGTCTTGCCTCACCCTAGTCCTAGTCCTTATCATCAAAAGTCATTTGAAGTCTTGCAATTAGTTATTCTAAATAAGAAGAAAATCAGCTTCTAAAAAACCAGTTTACTAAATTAACTATGACCTAAGAAACTGTTTAGAATGCTATTCCCCAGCCCCCACCCCTGCCTTCCTAAAGGATAGGTGATAAAGTCAAGAATTTGAATTGTAAAATAAACTTATAGAAAGGAAGATTTTAGAAAATATTTTATTCAAAAACTAGTATCTTAAGGTAAATATTTAACACTTGCCTGGTATTAAGGTGGTATGGCTTTAAGCAATTTTATCCACTTTTCTAGGAACAATTTTGGCGTTCAGTTTTATTTCACAGCCACCTTGATTATTTAGCTAAAAATGGTTATGAATATGAAGAGAGCACTAAAAATCAAGCAACAAAAGAGCAACAGGAACTTTTAATGAAAATGTTTGCGGTGAGTAAAATAAATATACTGAAAAATTAAAGTTAAATGCTTTTCTATAGGTTGAATTTTTTTTTTTATTCAAAATATTTTAACATTTACTTGTACATATTTGTGGTGTTATTTCTTAAAATAAATATACTGAAAAATTAAAGTTAAATGCTTTTCTATAGGTTGAATTTTTTTTTTTTATTCAAAATATTTTAACATTTACTTGTACATATTTGTGGTGTTATTTCTTTTTTTTTTTTTTTTAAGATGACCGGTAAGGGGATCTTAACCTTTGACTTGGTGTTGTTAGCACCACACTCTCCCAAGAGAGCTAACTGGCCATCCCTATATAGGGATGCGAACCAGTGGCCCTGGTGTTATCAGCACTGCACTCTCCCAAGTGAGCCACAGGCCATCCTTAGGGTGTTATTTCAATACATGTATATACTGCACAATTATTACTTGGGTAGATAGCATGGTTTTGTACCCGTTAGTTCACCACTTTTCCTCCCTGCCCCGCTGCCCTCCCTCCTCCTCCCACCCTCTGGTAACCATAATTCTGCTCTCTACTTCAATGAGAACCACTTTTTTTTTTTACTCCACATATGAATGGGATTCTGCAGTATTTATCTTACTCTGCCTGGCTTACTTCACTTAACATGATGGTTCCCAGTTCCATCCATGTTGCTGCAAATGATAGGATTTCATTTCTTTTTATACCTGAATAGTATTCCATTGTGTACATATACCACAGTTTTTAAAAATCCATTCATCTGTTGATAGGACATTCATGTTGATTCTATCACTTGGTTATTGTGAATAGTGGTGTAATGAACACGGGAGTGCAGGTGTCTTTTTGATATATTCGTTTCATTTCTTTTGAGTATATACCCAATAGTGGAATTACTGGGTCATGAGGTAAATCTATTTTTAGTTCTCTGAGGAACCTCCATATTGTTTTCAACAATGGCTGTACCAACTTACATTTCCACCAACAATGTAGAGAATTCCTTTTTCTCTGCATCCTTGCCAGCACTTGTCTTCTGTCTTGTTGATAACAGCCATTTTAACTGGAGTTAAGATGATGTCTCATTGTGGTTTTAATATGCATTTCCCTGATGATTAGTGATGTTGAACATTTTTTCCTGCGTCTCTTGGCCATTTGTATGTCTTTTGAGAAATGTCTGTTCAGGGGCCGGCCCAGTGGCGCACTGTGATAGTGCGCCGCTTGGGAAGCGTGGTGGCGCTCCCGCCGAGGGTTTGGATCCCACATACAGACCGGCTGCTCACTGGCTGAGCGAGGTGCGGGGGCAACGCCGAGGGTTGCGATCCCGTTGCCGGTCCCGGTCCGGTACGGGCGCGACACTGAGGATTGCGATCCATTGCCGGCCACGAAAAAAGACAAAAAGAAAAAAAAAAAAATTTTTTTTTAATTAAAACTTTTTTTTTGAGGTGGCTCAACCACGATTTTACCTTTCAACTAAGCTGTCTCCAAATTTTTCACATCCATCTTCATACTTATGAGATGAGTCATATCACTTTAATTAGTTTTTGCTACTCTATTTTTTCCTCCCCACCTTCCCCCTTCTTCTTTAATGTTTATGAAACCAACTCTTCTCTTCAAGAAAGGAGTTTGTTTACATGTTACTACACCCTATGGTTTTGTTCTTCTGTGACATTATGATAATTAACAGATTTTTTTAGAGCTCACTATACCATGTTAACTAAGTACTCTGACACTTTAATAAGCATTATTAAATCTAATTAATGTAAAAAGGAACCTCTCACATACTCTTCTATAATTGTAGATCTAAAATCACTGGAATTAGATGACTATCAACTTTCATGTGAGAAAACTGTCTTTCTGTAGAAACAGAGGTATTAAGAACTTTAGAGTTTGTTGAGTATTGCAGTGCTTGTTTACTGTGGAGCTAAAATTTGAAACCATTGTAATTGTCTGGACTGTTAGAATTGGTATATTTAGGAAGACAGACCATTATATCAAAGACCTAAATATAAATGTGATGTACTTATGACTGTCTGGATAATTGTCAAAACAGATTTTGTCAGGAATGGTTCAATATGGATAGCCCACAAATTGTTACCATTTCTCTAAGAATGCCACATATCAGATATGTTAGAGAGGTACAATTACCTGTGGCTTTTTCTGTCATTTTGCTCTGCATTTAAACAAATGGGGGCCCTAGCGAGAGCACTTAAGCAAAGAAAAGAGATAAAAGCCATCCAAATCAGACAGGAAGAAGTAAAATTGTCTGTCTGCATATGAGATGGTCTTATATATAGAAAACCCTAAGGAATCCACCCCCAAAAAACTGTTAGAACTAATAAACGCAGTACAGTTGCTGGACACAAAATCAACATACAAAAATCACTTACATTTCTATACACTAATAATGAACTATCCAAAAAAGAAATTATGAAAACAGTCTCATTTACAATAGCATAAAAAATAGAATAAAATAAAATACTTAGGAATAAATTAACCAAGGAGGTGAAAGGTCTGTATGCTGGAAACTATAAAACATTGATGAAAGAAATTGAAGATGACACAAATAAGATATCCCATGTTCATGGATTGGAAGAAATTAATATTGTTAAAATATTCATACTACCCAAAGCAATTTACAGATTTAATGCAATTTCTAACAAAATTCCAATGGCATTTTTCACAGAAGTAGAAAAAACAATACTAAAATTCATATGGAACCACAAAAGACCCTGAAGCCAAAAGAATCTTGAGCAAGAAGAAAACTGGAAGCATCACACTGCCTGTTTTCTAAATATACTACAAAGCTATGGTAATCAAAATAATATGGTACTGGCATAAAAAGAGATATATAGACCAATGAAATCAAATAGAAAATCCAGAAATAAATCCATACATTTATACTCAATTGATCCTTCGGCAAATGTGCCAAGAACACACAAAGTATTGTTTCTTCAATAAATGTTGTTGAGAAAACTATATATCCACGTGCAGAAGAATGAAATCAGACCCTTATTTTACTCCATATACAAAAATCAATTCAGATTAAAGTCTTAAATGTAAAACCTGAAGCTGTAAAACTAATAGAAGAAAACATAGGGGAAAGGTTTTTGACACTGATCTGGGCAATGATTTTTTGGATATGACCCCAAAAGCATAGGCAACAAAAGCAAAAATGGACAAATGGGATTGCATCAAACTAAAAAGCTTCTGCACAGCAAAGGAAACAACAGAGTAGAGAGACTTCCTATGGAATAGGAGAAAATATTTGCAAATTGTACATCTGATAAGAGTTTAATATCCAAAATATATAAGGAATTCAACCAATTTAATAGCAAGAAAGCAAATAACCCAATTTTAAAAATGGGCAAAAGACCTGATTGGACATTTCTCAAAAGAAGATATACAAATGGCCAACAGGCATATGAAAAAATGTTCAGCATCACTAATCATCAGGGAACTGCAAAGCAAAACTACAGTAAGATATCACCTCACACATGTTAGAATGACTGTCACCAAAAAGACAAAATATAACAAGCATTGGCAAGGATGTGGAGAAAAGGGAACCTTTGTACACTGTTGGTGGTAATATAAAACAGCTATTATGGAAAACAGTATACACTTCTGGGTGTATATCCAAAGGAAATGAAAGTATCTCAAAGAGATATCTGTACTCTCATGTTCAGTGCAGCATTATTCACAATAGCCAAGATATGGAATCAGTGTAAGCGTCTGTCAATGGATGAATGGGTGAAGAAATTGTGATATACACATACACACAGAGGAATATTATTCGGCTTTTAAAAAGATGAAATCCTGCCATTTGCGACAACATGGACAAACGTGGAAGACATTATGCTAAGTGAGATAAACCCGGCATAGAAAGACAAATACTACACCATCTCCTTATATGTGGAGAGTAAAGTGGTCGAATTCACAGACACAGAGAGTAGAATGGTGGCTATCAGAGGCTGGAGAAAAGGGGAAATGGGGAGATGTTGGTCAATGAGGACAAAGTTTCAGCATGTAAGTTTTGTAGATATAATGTACAACAATGTGACTGTAGTTAACCATGTTATATTGTATATTTGAAATTTGCCAAGAGAGTACATCTTAAGTGTTCTCCCAACAGAGAGAGAGAGAAAAGTAACCATGTGACATGATAGATATGTTAATTAGCAAGATTGTGGTGAATATTTTACAGTGTATACACATGTCATATATTAAGTCATATACCTTAAATATATACAATTCTTAATTGTCAAGTATACCTCAATAAATCAGGAAAAAATGTGAATGAATGAAAGAATGAATGAATGGGGTTAAATCTGGTATTATATTTAACTCTTGCCCTGTCGTTCATTAATAAAAGTAGAGCTCTTTTAAACTCTTGCTACTTTTTAAAACTCTTTTAAACTTTCTTTTAAATTCTTTTAAACTCTTTATTTTCAGGACTCCAAAACAGAAATGATTGTAGACCAATATGATCCATCTCTTCTACCTCTTTGTCTGCTAAACTGTCTGGTGTCTGCTTTTACCCTGCCCCCTCCTCTCCCCTCCTCCCAACATTGTTTTGTTCCAATTTTAGTATATTTGCTGCTAAAACAAGCACCCAACATTGTTTTATTTCTCAGTATTGTATCTGACCAGATAGGCCAAATATTTAACATGCAATGTTTAAAAGTGAATCTCCCAAATTAATTCCATTTAGTATACATCTGTGTTCCTGAACATTTAGTGGGTACTTACTGTATGCCAGGTATTTTGCAAAGCTCTTCACATATATTGTCTAATTTAATTGTCACAGCAGCCCTCTGAGGTGGATACTGTTTTGTAGATGAGGAAATTGAGCCACAAAGAGTTTGAAAAACTAGCCAGTAAGTGTCAGGACCAGGATTTGAACACAGGCAGTCTTTCTCTAAAGCCTACACTCTATATGACGGTCTGTTACATGATGTACATCATAAAGAATTTTAAATCACCATCAGTGTTTATCTGTTAAAGAAATCTAAGTTTTCTAACTTACAATAAGAGATTTATTTTTTTCAGAAACAATAATGTTTTGATTGAGTCATTAACATTCCTTTAAAATGTGTCCATTTTATGCATTTGGCTATGATCAGGTTTTCTCTTTTACAGTAGAAACAGAATAGATCATAGGGAAATAAGAGCTACTCTACCCTTACTACAGAAAACGCATGTAAAGTATAAAGAACTGTTTGCCTTTGCCAGAGAAAAAAGTATGTAATAGAGAGCTATTAAGGTTGTAAGCTATGAGTAGACATTAAGAAATTAAAAACAATCAACAAAGGCCAAAAATATAAAAATCAAAACTAGTATCACCTAAAAAAGAAAAATAAAATAAACCCAGATTACCTGAAGGTTTGATTCATCAAATAATTGTGCATTGGTCCTTTGTATATGTGGGTTCCATATCTACAGATTCAACCAACCTCAGACCAAAATATCTGGGGGAAGAAAAAAACTATAAAAAATAATACACACGGGGCCGACCCCATGGCGCACTCGGGAGAGTGCGGCACTGGGAGCGCAGCGACACTCCCCGCTGTGGGTTCGGATCCTTATGGGAATGGCCGGTGCGCTCACTGGCTGAGCGCGGTGCGGGCAACACCACACCAAGGGTTGTGATCCCCTTACCGGTCACGGAAAAAAAAAAATAAAAATAAATAATAATACACATGAAAAATACAGTATAACAACTATTTACATATTATTTACATAGTATTAGGTATTATAAGTAATCTAGATTAATTAAAGTATATGGGAGGATGTGTATCAGTTATATGTAAATACTATGCCTTTTTATATAAAGGACTTGAGCATCCATGGACTTTGGTATTGAGGAGGGGTTCTAGAACCAATTCCCCATGGATACTCAGGGACAACTGTACTTTGTCCTTTATAGAGGTACATGTTAATCTGAAGGAGAAGCGCCAGTGAATCTTTTCAAGGAGTAAGAGTAAATGGATTCTATCACATTTAAGTTATGTGTCTGTGATGTAGGAAGGCTACATACTGAACTGATGGAACTTACTGGAAGGGTTCTTGTATGAATATCTAGGGAAAGAATAGCGCCCTTAGTGAAATGATCATATACACCTGATGCACAATATCCAATGATAATACCATTGGTTTGTGTACTTTGCAGCAGGCAGTATGACGTGGAACGTATCTTGTCCAGTGACTTACCAACCAGTATGCTGAGTAAAACAGACATAAAGTGAAAGCTCTTTCATCAATGAGTAATGTATATGCACAACTTAATATATTTAAAATAAATAGCTGATTTGGGAATCTCATTTTTTGCTAGGTTGATTTGGGGATCTCATTTTTTCTAGGTTGACTTTCATGTCTTAAAGTAGAAAGAAGGATGGTTATGTTAATATTGAATATCTGGATCCCACTGCTAATCTATGTATGTACCTTGATAGTTGTCATGTGATTATCACTCACTGTAAAGTTTTTTGGTTAATGCTAGCAAATGAAACCAACAATGCCTACCATTGTGTATAATCCAATGAGTATGTCATATTTTTATATAAAGTTAAATTCTACTTAATGTTAAACATCCAGATCTTTTGTCAAAAGCCTCAATCAGTAGCCTACTTATTTCAAGCAATATTTGTTATATGTTGCTGATACTTTTCTTGCCAGAATTTTCCATCAAAATGAGTGTTATACACTTCAAAATGGTAACTTCAGGAAATTATATATTTATACCAGTGTTTGTTCAAAAAAATGTTGCAACTCTTTATTTAATTTACCTCTAATATGCAGCATATCTTAATGAATATCATCAGTGGCAGCAGAAATCTTGAAAGTAGTTTTGGCTTTGGGACATGTAAAACTTATTCAGTGCCAGTCTGCGTAAGAAGATAGATGATCAATTCATTCAATACCATTTTAGATCAAAAGCAAGTGAAAAATAATGAGTTTTTTTTTTTTTTTTTTTTTTTTAAAGATGACTGGTAAGGGGATCTTAACCCTTGACTCGGTGTTGTCAGCACCACGCTCTCCCAAGTGAGCTAACCAGCCATCCCTATTTGGGATCCGAATCCGGGGCCTCGGTGTTATCAGCACCACACTCTTCTGAGTGAGCCACGGGCTGGCCCATAAGAGTTTCTTATGATTTATAAACTTGCTTCTGAAGGCAGTACCAAAAGTAGAGTTTAAAATTATTTAGATAAAGCATTGTTGAGTAAGATATAGAAGGATTTTAGGTGGTATAAGTACCCATCTAAATTTTAAAATTCTGATACAGTTATACTTAATAAAGTGGAATAATATTGACTGTCCTTTGGAAGTTTTTGTAATTAGGCTTGACATTTAGTTTCAGAGCTATGGGCACCTCAAAAGTAATTGTCTTTAAAAATTATTATGCAACTGTTCACAAATAATAGTATGACTAACACCCTTTAATAAGATATTAACTCATGTTCTTACCTGAACTCTTAGCATAACCTTTCACCTAATTTAGCATATACCTATGTTACCTATTAAGGCTGAATTTATAAAGAGGCATGTACATAATTTTCTTAAAACATAAGACTAATAAATTATATTCTATTTCCATTAAAAAAAATCTTTTTGGCTAGGAAATGATTAAATGCGGTAACTTTTCAAATGAAATGCCACACTAAAAATTATAGACCTGAAGGCCATTTCTTGCCTTTAGCATCTATTTGTTGTCTGCTAGATTTCTGGCCTTATATTGATTGTTAATAATACACAGCTCAAAGATTTTTCATGAACTAAACACATTCACGTTACCATTAGGCCACATTTTAATTACCCATCATCACTGATTCAAGAAAACTTAATTGTTTTTCGTCTCTGAACTTTCAGGCAATTCTTTGTCTTTAAATCCTTATTGCAGTAATAATTTTGCTTGGTGAGGGACA
Source organism: Galeopterus variegatus (assembly GCF_000696425.1). Lineage (NCBI taxonomy): Eukaryota > Metazoa > Chordata > Mammalia > Dermoptera > Cynocephalidae > Galeopterus > Galeopterus variegatus. The sequence continues at coordinate 204,698 of NW_007726933.1, forward strand.
GGGTGGGCACATACAACCAGCCTATCTTTTTCTCCCAAGCCTATCTAGCATTCAGCTGCTTTTGGTTGACCACTGCAGCCAAGGCTTCTAATATCTGCCCTTTATTCCCAAACCATCAATTTTTTCCTCTTGACAGTCTCTCTTTACCTACAGTAATACTTGCAAAGTGAAGGTAGCAACTCAGTGGGTCTTCAAATCAATTTAGCAAGTTGGACTTGTGACCAGCATTTAAAAAGAGACAGAGGGAGGGATGGAGAAAGAGATAAAGAAATAGCATAGTACATTGCAACCATCGTAAGGTTAAGTATTATTTTGTGAAACTTTTGATCTAGTTTTTCATATAATTGTATGTTTATTAGATTATGATGTAAAATTTATTTTTAACTATAAGTCATGGTCTTAAAAGTTTAAAAAACATTGTCATAAATCTAATTTCATTAAGGTTTTATTAGTTGATATTCATAGATCTTGTTGAAATTAATAAAATGGAAATTTATTGGCTGGAGGTCTTTTCTTTCTCTCTCTTGGGAGCACTCCATTTCATTTTAATGTCAGTATAACTCAGAGACATTACAAGAAAAAAAATTACAGGCAGATATCCCTCATGAATGCAGATGCAACAGTCCTTTACCAAATATTAGCGAGTTGAGTCCAGCAATATATAAAAAGGATAATACATTTGGACCAGAGTTTATCCCAGAAATGCAAACCAAGGGTTGGATTAGTGTCCAAAAACCAATTCAATTTACTAAATTAATCAAATAAAGTAGAAAAACCATTTGATTATCCTTAACAAGTGCGGGAAAGCATGTGACAGAATTAACTCCCATTCCTGAAAAAATTCTCAGGAAACTAGGAAAGAAACTTCCTTAACCCGAGAATAGGCATATTTGAAAAACCTACAGATAACATTGGGAACAAAGCAAGATCGTCTCTTCTTAACCACTTGTATTTTACATTGTACTTGGGATCCTAGCCAGATTCTAGCATGCAGTAATGCCAGAAAAAGAAATAAAAGGCATAAAGTTAAACATGCCTACAACCCATCAATTGTGCTCCTAGGTATTTACACAAAGGTAACGAAGACATGTCCACAGAAAGACTTGTACCTGAATGTTATTCAGCAAAAACAACAACAAAAAAAACCAAAAGAACTACTGTTATACACAAAGCATAAATAAACCTGAAAACATTATGCTGAGCAAAAGAAACCTTACACAAAAGAGTATATATTGTATGATTCCAGCTATATGAAATCCTAAAACAGGGAAAACTCTCTGAGGACAAAAAGCAGATCAGTGCTTGTGTACAGCCATGAGTGACATTGATTTCAGAGGAACACAAGAGAACTTTTTTTGGGTTCCATATCTTCACCTTGGTGGTAATTGCTCAGGTTTTTACATTTGCAGAAACTCATTGTGTTTTATGTAAATTATACTTAAATAAAGCTGATTTTTAAAAAAAATCAGACATTTAATTAAAAAATAAGTGAATGAAATAACTGTTAAGGAATTTTTTAATCCAAAGACTTTTTCTTAAGGAAGGTGAAAAAGTTCTGGGGATGGATGGTGGCAATGGTTGCAGAACATTGTGAGTATATGTAATGCCACTGAATTGTACACTTAAAAATGGTTAAACTGGTAAATTTTACATTATGTATATTTTACCTCATTCAAAAAGGTAATAAATAAATAGTTATGAAGAAAAAGCAAAAAACCTCTCAGGAAATAGAAAAATATATAGGTTTTTATTATCTTCAGATGGCATTTGCTTTATGTCCTTCAAAAATAACTTTTAAAAAAAAATAGGGTCTAGTTAAAACAGGCATGTGCAGTTTCTTTAATTGAAAGGTTAAACAGCTTAATTCTATTACAAATGATAAATATCTAGTATATTAGCTTCTATTCATGAAATACAGCAAAGATAAAGATTTTGTCCTTGAAGCACTTAAGTTTCAAGTATATGAATATAAAGTAGGAATATCAATTGGCCAGGTGTCATTTACTGTAATTCAGAGTCTCCCAACCACCTGGCATCATAAAAATCATTTTAACATTTCCTGGCTACAACAAATGATCCATGCTGAGTTTTTTTTTTTTTTTTAAATTATTTATTTATTTATTTATTTTATTTTGTCAATATACACTGTATATGANTAGTTGCCTTCGAGGAGTGGGACTGGGGGATAGAGAATGTTGGAGCAGGGGACTGCTGATTTTTTTTTTTTTTTTAGCATGAATTTAATAGTACCATTTGACTTTTTAAACTATGTATATATATATTACTTTGATAAAAAATTAGCTTTAAAAATGTGTAGAGTATTAAAAGGGCACATAACAGGTAGCTGTAATATAGTCAGTGGTAGAGGATGGGTGGGGACCACAAGAAAGACCTCATAGAGTGTTTAAAGCAGAGACCTGAAGGGTGAGTAAGAGTCAGCTAGGCAAAGGTGGATGGGAGCAGGAGCAGAGGACAAACATTTGGGCTAAAGCAACAGCATGTGTGAAGACTATCAAATGGTGGCGGGAAGAGCACAGAAAGCAAAGAGAAAGTGGTGCTAAAAGGTTTTGGAGTGATGGGCAGGAGCTAAATCATACAGATCTATGTAGGCCATATTGGAGGATTTTGGTCTTTATTCTAGGCTGTTGCAAAGTTTTAAGTAGGGGCATAGCATGGCACACTGTGCTGAGGAGGAATGAATGTAAAGAGACTACTGAGGCAGTCCAAGTGAGATTGAAGAGAGGCTTGGGCTAGGGTGATGATGGTGGTGATATAAAGAATGGGTGAAATTGAAGGGGTGTCTTTGAAGATGATGTAGAGAGTATAGGACTTCAGGGTTTGAAAAATGACTCAGTTTCTGGCTCGAGTACTTCAGTGAATGATGGTGCCACTTACTGAATCAGGAAACATGAGGGAAAAGCAGAGTTAGATGGGAAAATGGTGAATTACTATGAGATAAGTAGAATGTCACGTAGACAGTTGGATATTTGGGTCAGGAGCTCAGGAAAATAGTCTGGCCTGGAGATATAAAGTGAAAATCATAGGCCAGAAGCATAGCAGTTTAAGCCAGGGAAAGGTTGAGCAAGCATTGGGAGAGTATGTAAAGCAAAAAGAAAAATGAGCTTAGGGGGCCAACCCCATGGCTCACTTGGAAGAGTGCGGCGCTCCCGCCNGTTAGCTTTCTTGTAAACTGGAACGGGAATTTCGCTGTGTGGAACTTGCTGATCTAATGACTCAAAATGCTGTGAACTTAGCCATTAAATACGCTTCTCGCTCTCGGAAATTAATATTAGCCCAAAGACTTAGTGAACTGGCTGTAGAGAAGGCAGCTGAATTGGCAGCAACCCAACGGGAAGAGGAGGAAGAAGAAGAAGATTTCAGAAAAAAGCTGAATGCTGGGTAAGAAATATTTAGTAGTTTGAATTTTCCTTTACCATCCTGAATATTAAGTTGGACTTTGGAGAGCTCTTTATTGAATGATACTGTTGCCTTTTAGTTACAGCAGCACTGCTACAGAGTGGAGCCAGCCAGCGCTCAGAAATCAAGTTGAAGAAGATGCTGAGGACCGTGAAGAAGCAGATGACATAGAAGAAAAAACAGAAATACATAAGCATGAAGAGATACATATTCAAGGTATTAAAAGATGAGAAATGTCATGAGTATGGCTTTTCCCATTTTACTTGTCTGAGGCAAATTGAATACCCATACTTTTTTTGAGACATCTTTACTGTCTGATTGTTGAATATCAAGGATGACTTTATTTTCCCCATTTACATTGTATTGTTTTATCTTAATTATTCTATAGGGCAAAATTCATTTTCCAAAAGTGCAAATTCCTCTGATGTTCCAGCTAAGTCAGGTGAGAAATATTTGTAGGTTTGTAATATCAAGGGAATTTTGCAAGTAGGATGTTAAGCGATATATCTACTCAAACACACCTTAGTCTTTAGGGCCTGTTTTTGTTGTTGTTTATCAGAGATGATGTTTGTGAAACTGTGGTCATTTAACAACTATTTATTAAATGCCCATTGTGTCTCAGGCATTTTACTACATGGGAGATACAGAAGTCAAGCAGGCATAAATGGTTCATTTCTAACTTAATGCTGTTTCAGCCCAGCTGGGAAGACAGATTTGAAGACAGATCTGGGTATCACTAAGAAAACATGCAGGATGCTGGAGAAACAGTAAAAAGTAGTTGCCTTCGAGGAGTGGGACTGGGGGATAGAGAATGTTGGAGCAGGGGACTGCTGATTTTTTTTTTTTTTTTNGGGGCCTTGGTGTTATCAGCACCGCACTCTCCCGAGTGAGCCACGGGCCGGCCCCAAACACTTTCTCCCATTCTGTAGGTTGTCTCTTCACCTCGTTGATAGTGTCCCTTGCTGTGCAGAAGATTTTAGTTTGATGTAGTATCATTTGTCTATTTTTGCTTTACTTGCCTGTGCCTTTGTAGTCTTCTTCAATAAAGATGCAGCCCATTCCTATTTTGTGTAGTATTTCCCTTATGTTTTCTTCTAGTAGTTTCATACTTTTGAGTCTTAAATTTAGGTCTTTAATCCATTTTGAGTTGATTCTTGTGTATGGTGACAGATAGGGGTCTTGTTTCAATCTTCTGCACATGGACATCCAATTTTCCAGCACTACTTAATTGAGGAGACTGTCCTTTCAGAGGTGTGTATTCTTGGCAGCTTTATTGAAAATTAGTTGGCTGTAAATAGTGCATTGGTTTATTCCTGGGCTCTCTATTCTGTTCCATTGATCTGTTTGTCTTTATGCTAGTATCATGCTGTTTTGGTTACTATAGGTTTAGGTTTATAGCATATTTTGAAGTCAGGTAGTGTGATGCCTCCAACTTTGTTCTTTTTGTTCAAGATTGCTTTAGTTCACTTGGTTAGAGTGCAGTGTTATAAAACCAAGGTCAAGGGTTTGGAATCCTGTACTGGCCAGCTGCCAAAAAAAATTTTTTCTTTAGTTATACAGGGTCTTTAATGGTTCCATACAAATTTTAAGATCGTTTTTGCTATTTCTGCAAAGAATGTCATTGGTGTTTTTGATAGGGATTACATCAAATGTGTACATTGTTTTGGGTAATATGGACATTTTGATGATGTTAATTCTCCATCCCACAAAGGGGGTATCTTTCCATGTATTTGTGTTGTCTTCAGTTTCTTTCACCAGTGTGTTATAGTTTTCATTGTAGAGGTTTCACCTCCTTGGTTAAATTTACTCCTAAGTATTTCATATTTTTGGTAGCTATTATGAATGGGATTACTTTCTTCAGCTGTTTTGTTATTGGCATATAGGAACACTATTGATTTTTGTGTGTTGATCCTGTGTCCTGCCACTATACTGAATTAATTCATTTATTAGTTCTCTCAGTTTTGCTAGTAGTGTCAGTGTTTATAGAAAGTTTTCCTTAATGTGATTTTATTTTGTTTTATTTTTTTCTTTTTGGGTTAGCTTTCTTGTAAACTGGAACGGGAATTTCGCTGTGTGGAACTTGCTGATCTAATGACTCAAAATGCTGTGAACTTAGCCATTAAATACGCTTCTCGCTCTCGGAAATTAATATTAGCCCAAAGACTTAGTGAACTGGCTGTAGAGAAGGCAGCTGAATTGGCAGCAACCCAACGGGAAGAGGAGGAAGAAGAAGAAGATTTCAGAAAAAAGCTGAATGCTGGGTAAGAAATATTTAGTAGTTTGAATTTTCCTTTACCATCCTGAATATTAAGTTGGACTTTGGAGAGCTCTTTATTGAATGATACTGTTGCCTTTTAGTTACAGCAGCACTGCTACAGAGTGGATCCAGCCAGCGCTCAGAAATCAAGTTGAAGAAGATGCTGAGGTGGGCGACACCAAGCCAAGGGTTACAATCCCCTTACCGGTCACAAAAAAAAAAAAAGAAAAATGAGCTTAGGCCTAGGGAATCTCCAACATTTAAGCATCAGGTAAAGAAGGAAGAGGAACATTGAAAGAGAATGAGACCACTGGTCTGGAGAAAAAGGAGGTAAGGCAGAGAATGCAGTATCTCAGAAGTCAAGGGAAGAGAAAAAAGGGAGCAGTCAGCTGTGTGGAATGTTGTTTAGAGGTCTTATTTGACTGAAAAGTATCCACTGGATTTGACCACATAGAGATTATTGGGGGTGTTGGCAAGAGGAGATTCTGTAGGATACAGGGCTGGAAACTGTATTGTATTATATGGAGGAATGCATGGGCAGTGAGGACATGGGAATAGTAGTGCTGACAGCTCTTGAAAAATTTGGCTGGATAGGGGTGGTGAGAAAAAAGAAAATGGTGTCTGGAATGAATGGGGGGTAGAGAGGGGTTGTTCTTTTTTGTTTGTTTGTTTGTTTTTATGTTGGGGAACTTGAGGAACCAAGAAAGAGTGAAAGTCAAAGATAGGGGAGGAGGCATTGATAGGTCGTTTCTTGACAAAGTAGGAGAGGGTGGGATCCAGAGCACAAGTAAAGCGATTACTAACCTTAGCTAAAATAAGGTATCTTTATTTTATGGTAACAGGAGAAAAGGATAGATCTTATTGGGTGTGTTTCACAGTGGCAAGTTAGGATAATGCCCATCTAAGAGCTTTTATTTTGTTTTGGAAATAGGAAAGAGGTCATCTATAGTTGTCAATAGTTTTAAAGTTGCCAAGTACATTTTTTTCATATAATATACAGATTAAGATATTCCATCTAGAATTATAGAAGTCAAAAGTGACCTTTTTTTTAACCACTATTAAGCAAGGATTTCTTTCTTGTGAAAGGTGCAGTTATCTCTAGCAACCAAGGACGAGTAAACCCCTTCAAGGTAAACTGTTTCCAGTGATATTTTCTATTATTTAAATACATTTCCATACAAAGAAATATTTCCAAATGACCAGATGACCTCCCCAGAGTGGAAAACTTTAAAGACATGAAGGCATCAAAGACTGATCTTTGTGAAAACAGAGACGAAAGCAGCACTGGTTCACACTTGGGCTGAGTCATATTTTCTACTTACCTTCCAAGTACCTATGGTCTTGAAAGATACACACTGTTTTTCTTGAAAATGTGGTATTTGGGAATATATGCATTAGTCTTAATTGGGATCGTACCAAATTTCGTTTCCAAAAATGAGACAGCAATACAAACTTAACAGAAATTTAAAGCAAAAATAAATCTCTTGGGGGGGCCGGCCCGGTGGCGCACTGGATAGTGCGCCGCTTGGGAAGCGCGGCGGCGCTCCCGCCCGAGGGTTCGGATCCCACATGCAGACCGGTTCCCGCTCACTGGCTGAGCGAGGTGCGGGAGCAACACCGAGGTTTGCGATCCCATTGCCGGTCTCCGGTCCGGTACGGGGGCAACACTGAGGGTTGCGATCCGTTGCCGGACATGGAAAAAGACAAAAGACAAAAAAAAAATAAAAAAAATAAATAAATAAAATAAATAAATCTCTTGGAATTAGTTTTCTTCTTTAAATTTAAAATGCTAACACTTTAAGTTATCTGTTTTTGTTTATGTCCTTTAGGTATTAGCCAGTTCCAAAGAGCCAGCCATGACAGTGAATTCAGCACGTTCAATTAATATTTTAGACAATATGAACAAATTATCTAAGAAATCCACTGCACTTAATAGAACTGCAAATAATGAAAAGTCTCCAGTTATAAAGCCTCTGATTCCAAAGCCAAAATCTAAGCAGGTACTATTTCAGCTATCCACATCTGCAATAAACAACATGTGATCTTGTCTTAAGTTTTGTTCACTATTTCAGTTATAGGATAGGAGGTTTCAGTTGTTTATAATTGATTGTCTAGCTAGGGAAGTGGGTTCAATTCTGGTTTTGCCTCAGAATCGCTTTTTAAAGATATGTGTACCCAGGCCCAAGGGACTCAGGCATATATTTTTTTAAAAACCTCCCACATGCTTCTGATGCATGTCTTTGTTTAATATTGACTGGTATAGTACATGGCCCTACTCTTTCCTTGTTCTGTATTCTGATTTTGTCCACCCTCGTAAGTATTTTATCCCAGATTTGTCATCAGCAATAGATCTATTGCTTATCTTTTCCTTTTCATATATTGTATTCATTTAGAAGACATGAAATTTGAAGTATAATCTTTTTGGTTTTATGTGTATGTGTGTTTATTTTCAACTGAGAACTCAAGATTTCATATGTTGAATTCTATATAATTATAAATGTTTCACATTCTTCAGAACTTGCTCATAATATATAATATACTAGATTTTGTTGCAGCGTTCATAATGTTTGTTTTTACAGGCATCTGCAGCATCCTATTTCCAGAAAAGAACTTCTCAAGCCAGTAAGACTGAGGAAGTGAAAGAAGAAAATCCTAAAAATTTATCATCTGAAACCCCAGCCATATGTCCTCAAAACAGTGAAAACCAAAGGTCAGTACATAGAGAAATTTAGTATTCTCAAGATGCAGTGTCCCAGTAAAAAGCACACAGTAGCAGCAATACAAAACTATGTAACTCTGTTATCATACATTGGCACTGGTGGTTGGCATTCCGAACACTTGTAACCAAAAGGAGGTCACAAATATTGATTCATGTCTATTTGTGTTACTTATTAAAATATGCTTTAATAAATTGTATATTTGTTTTAAATTTTAGGTTCATTTTATTGGAACACTATATTTTATCGTTTATTTTTTATTTGTTTTTAAATAATATAGTTACATGGGGGAAAACAGCAAAAGATAACAAAAAGGTATTTGATGAAAATTAAATCTCTTCTATCCACCAATTTTACCTTTCGAAAAACAATCACTACAACAAGTTTCTCATGTAGCCTTCCAAAATTATTCCATGCATGTATGAACAAATACATATACTTGTCTCTTTTTTTAGTTTTACACTGATGGTAGCATATACATTATTCTGTACTTTGCTTTTTTCACTTAACAGTAGCTTTTGCAGATCATTTCATATTATTACATAAAGAGCTTCTTTAGTCTTTTTATATCCATTGATTAGATATGTCATAATTCATTTAGTTCTCTACTTATGGACAAAAGGTGGTTGTTGGTCTTTTGCTAGTACAAATAGTACTGCAGTGGTTAATTTTATGTGAATGTCATTTCTCACATATGCAAATATAGCTATGAGATGGATTCTTACGGTTCAAGTTAAAGCACACTCGTAATTCTGATAGCCAGGTTGTTCTGCAATGATGTTATAATTTTATATATCCCAGCAATATCCTATTCCTATTTGTCCACCAACTTATCACCAAATTTCCTCATCTCTGCTATGTTAGATTTTTTTAAAATGCATTAGTTAAATTGAAAAAGGTATTATTTCATTTTTAGCATTGAGTATCTCATATTCCTAGTAACTTTTTGTTAACCAGTTTAATTCTAGGGAATAGCTGTGGCTTTTATATTTTCTGTTTTGCTCTGAATTTGATTTAGATCTTAAACAGTGAAAATTTTACTTAAAAAGATTGATAGGGGCTGGCTGGTTGGCTTCAGTTGGTTAGAGTGCTGCCTTGTAACTCCAAGGTCAAGGGTTCAGATCCCCTTATGAGCCAGCTGCCCCTAAAATAAAATAAAATAAAATGCATTTTTTAAAAAAAGAATAAATTTTTTAAAAGATCAATAATTCAACTTTTCATATTATCAACTGGCTATAAAGAAAACTTACTTTCTGAAATCTCATTAAGGAATTATCAACATTAAACCAAATATTTTGTCACAGATGTTGACATACTAAATCAAAAATGTTCAATTTTGTTTTTCTTTTTAAAAACTGCTGTTTAGAGACAAGAGATTGTATACTATTAGCTAGACTTGTGATATTACCCCAAGTTTGATTAAAATGGGTCTTTATTAATTTCTGGAAATTTAAGAATCTTTGTTTAGCATTGATTTTTGTTTGTTTGGGATTGTTCTACTATTTTTCCGGAAATAGTATTACATTAAGAAGATTACTTGAAAACTGTATATTCTCAGAGATTGGGCAAGTGTTTAGTCATACTATGATATTTTTATAATTTGTTTTTCTAAAAATCAGAAAGTTGATTTTTGATGAACAAAAGTCACTCAGTCACTCATTTATAGAGATAATTCTTCTAATTCTTTTTAGTAAATTTTAGCTTTTATACTTAATGGGGTATGTATTAGAGATACAATTGTATCTTGTGTTTTTGTTTCCATTTAAATTTTTATCATAAACATTTTCCCCTGGTATTTTTGCTGTGTATTTATTTATTTGTTTGGTTTTTTGTAGCTGGCCTATAAGGGGATCTGAACCCTTGACCTTGGTGTTATAACACTGCACTCTAACCAACCAAGCTAACCAGCCAGCGCTTCTGTGTATTTAAACTCGTTGTTTAGGAACCATTTAGCCTCAGCATAGTGCGAGGCAGTACAGCTGGTGGGCTAAATGCAGGGACTCTGTAGTGTAACTGCCTGGCTGTTGAATCCCAGGTCTGACTCTTACTTTCTGTAACTTGTGGTAAGTTATTTCACCTCTCTGAGCCTCAATTTCCTCATCAATGGGATGGAGATGCTAATTATATCTACTTCATGGGATTATTGCCATTTAAATGAGGTAATACTTGAACACATAAAGCATGTAGAACAGTGCCTAGCAGATAGTAAGTGCTCAGAAAATATTAATTATTTGCATTAAGCCTTCATTTGTGACCCAAAGACAATTTGTGTCAAAAGTAGAAATGTGCTGAGTCCATGCTTTATATAATGATGATACAGAGAAGGATCCAGGTCAGCTGTGAGATAAAGAGTGAGTTGATGGGAAAGGGGCTTGAGAGAAGTCATGAGGATTTTAAATAGCTGGTCTGGGAAACGAAGAACAGTCTACAAAGGACATGTGGAAGAATTTTACCAGGCCAGAGGGACTGAGTGAGGTTGGAGACCTTGAGCCTATCAACATTCAGAAAAGAGTTGAAAGTGCAGAGTTCATAGTTGCTGCACTTGGAAAATACAGATGTGAGTAATCCTTCTGAATTGATCTTATGCAGGATTTTCCAGTTCATTAATCCTCTATTGGGCAGTTTAATGTAATATGAATATTAACAAGTATAATTGGTCTCCCTTACTTTATGTAGTTATACAAAGACTAATGGTTAATTACTAACTTGAAAAATCATAAGGCGCTTTAAATTGTGTCTTATGTATAAAATTTTTTCACATAATTGCTATTTTAGGCCAAAGACTGGGTTCCAGATGTGGCTGGAAGAAAACAGAAGTAATATTTTATGTGACAATCCTGACTTTTCAGATGAAGCAGACATAATAAAAGAAGGAATGATTCGATTTAGAGTGTTGTCAGCTGAAGAAAGGAAGGTAAGGATGGTGGTGCTGAGATTGAGATCTTAATTCCCAAGTTAAAAAAATTCTTATAGAAATGCCCTTTTCTGATTTTTGTAATTGAATATATCCAGTAAACTCTTGGTGAAGAGGAAATTAAGTAAATGTGAAATACCAGCTTCGAGCATGTAGATATGAGGTAGTAATTATTTAGTGTTGATGGTTAATTTTTTGGCAGTTAACTATTTACATTTGTATAAATTCCTGTATGTTTTAAAGTGGGGAATACCCTGAGAAAAGGTGCATTAGTTATAAATCAAAAGCAAAAAAGATTAATAAGTAAAAATGAAGTTAATTTACATTTTTGGACTACTAATTTAGGATTCTTGCAAGTAGAACTTTAGAAAATGCTATCTACTTATACATCTTATACTAAATGAGAATACTCCTTTTGGGGGGAAAAAAAAAGCTGGTGTTCTGTTCCAGCCTTTCATGTGCAAATTAGCACAGGTGGCTTGCTCCTTATGTGAATTTCTGCCATGCGAAGGAAGGAAGGAGCAGACTTCTGTTGCAAGGGGAAGGAATGTGTGTAGTGTCCCAATTAAATCCTCAGACTTCACTTCCCCAAGGATGGTAGTGTCAGCATGGGCACCTAGTGACAAAGATACTTGCTTTGATAAATTGGGTTTTATGAATAAAGGTGTAAAAGCCACACGACTACACCACTTGTTGGGTTACAGCAATAGCTAAGTGGCTTCGCCAATTGTATTGTTAAAGCCATTCATAACTAAAGCCAAAACATTTCATTATTGTCAGGGCCAGGGCTCAGACTCTTCAAACCCATTGTACAGACTGAGTCACCAGACCCCTCACATGCCAGGCTGGGTCACCAGACCCCTCACATACAGGTCCACGCTAGGTAATTGGGAAAAGATCCTGGAAGCTGTGGCAGTTGACACGAGCTCAGTCCTCAGCAATAGCAGTGGCAGTGGCTTCTCAGAGGGTCCCAGAGACCCTGGCAGCTACAGCAGTGGCTACCCCATACCCCCCCCGGGGGTCATCCCAGGGGTGGGGGGCTCTGTGGATCAGAGCTGCTTGTCCTTTATACTTAAGTCCATAACCCAGGACACCTGGCTGCCTATTATCTAATTACATCCTTGGTTATTACATTAGATAATAACCAAGGAACACCTGGGCGCACTTGGATATTTACATCAAGTGCTTGGCAAGATTCTGAACATCTGAGGGGCCCTGACCCTTTTCCTATATTTTCCCAACAAAAGGTATTACATAACGAAGAAGCTAGGAACTGGTCTAACCACCTGTAGCCTCACTTAGAACCTCATTAGCAATTTTGTTTTTCTCATTTTTTTAAGTGTTTATAAAGGGATAAAAATTCCAAAGAATTAGGTAAAATGGCATCTGAATGAACAAGACCTTACACTGCCAAAGAAGAGTCTTGGCAGAAGTTGTGATTGAGTTTTTGAATGTTTAAAAAATGTAATCAGTATTTTAAAGGTAAACCCTAAACATTTACTTAAATTCAGTCTGTTAATGTGGGGAAATTCTATAGCTTGAAGGGCCCCTTTTCTTCAATAAATAAATTTTCAGGAAATAAAGTAGGAGGGAAAGGAACTATTATAGGTTATAGGAGATTTAAGGGACAGATGAAATGCTGAATGAATAAAAATCAATCCCAAAATACATACATACATATACACACACACACACACACACACACACACACACACACACACACACACACACACACACACACACACACACACACACACACACACACACACACACATATATATGACATTCTTGAAATGACAGTGTGATATGGATGGAAAATAGAGTAGTGGTTGCCAGGGGTTGGGGCCTGGGTGGGGGTCTTGGGGGCTGGGCAACATGAGGGATGCTTATGGTGGTGGAACTGTTCTGTATTTTGACTGTGGCAATAAATACACAAACCTACAATAAAATTAAATACATACACACAAATGAGTAGAAGTAGAAGGGGATTGTATCAATGTCAGTACCCTGATCGTGATAATTGCAAGTTATAGTTTCACAAGATATTACCACTGGGGAAAACTGAGTCAAATCTACACAGGATTTTCCTGTATTATTTCCTACAACTGTATGTGGATCTACAATTATCTCAAAATAAAAGAAGTTTCATTTTTTAAAAAGTACCTGCAGTTGTAGTATTTTGTTCTTAGTGTAGTTAAATACAAGCAGAGTTTAGACTGAAATATTATAGAAGTAGAATGTAAATTTTTCATGTGCCCTGCAATTAAGTAATAAAAGATTTGTTAACAATGAGAACCCTTAATAATTTGCTTAAAAATTCAAGTGCTAATTATTCTGTTTTATAAACAAGAATGTTCCTTGGAAAAGTAAAGAAATTATTTCCTTCCTATTTTTTTGTTATTGCCTAAAAATCTTTTCTCTTCACCCCCAATATTTTTAAAAGGCATGGGCTAACAAGGCCAAAGGAGAAACTGCAGGTGATGGAGCTGAAGCAAGGAAGCGAAAACATGTGGTCGATGAAAGTGATGAAACAGAAAATCAGAAAGAAAAAGCAAAGGATAATCTGAATTTTCCTAAAAAGCAAAAACCTTTAGATCTCTCTACAAATCAGAAACTGTCAGCTTTTGCATTTAAGCAGGAATAAAGGAAGAAAGTGACCTTAGGAAAGTAATGGATTTTTTTACTTGTCTTCCATGAATCTGGACTTTTTTTTTTTTTAATCTGTAGGAAACTCATTGTTATATAAATTTCTGTAGCAGTGCACCACCGGGCCGGCCCCTGTTATATAAATTTTTAAAGAGTTTAAAGACAATTGTTTGTCTTTATGATGTAGTAATTATATTGGTGTAGATAACAGGGCATGTGTAAAAATTATCATCTTTGCAGATTACTCTGTCCCCAAATGGAGGGCCATTCACAGGTATTGTGACTGTGATTACTGACTTGAGGCCACCACCATGTCCCAATAAAAACTAGTTTGATTTTGTTTCTGCCTTCAAAAATCATCAAAGCCAAGTTCTTAAAACCTCTGCACACTGAAGTACCTTTCAAGAATTTCCTCATTTGGTCTATGTAATGTACTGGGAAGTACCACAGTGGTCCCCTTCCCAAGTGTGTTATCATGGACTGTTCTCTATGTCTGTACTAGACATAGGGAACCGTGTTTTAAAATATGGGCCCTAAACATGTAAATAATCTTTTAGGTGATAATTAAATTTTTTCATATGTGGCTTTCAGTTGTTTGTATAGCCTGAGTTTTTTTTAGATAAATAAAACTTTCTCATTTCTGTGTTTGGCTTGATATGGTCTTTACATTGTACTTCCATGAAATGGAAATGTTTCTAGAAAATATATTACATATTTACCATCATAATTTTCGCCACCACCCCCATCTTGCTTTCCATTATACACACAGTAGAGAACTGAATACATTGCCATTTTAGCTTTGCAGCAAGGTCAGAATATGCTCCTGGTAGTATACTTTGGTTATCAGCATCGGCAGTACTTTTCTAAGCAAGTCTTTGAAGGCTTGATAAGAGACTAGTTAGAGTTGTGGAAAGTGTTTAACTCCTCTTTTATTTTTAACAAACAAGGTTTAATTATTTCATTTCTGGTTATTCTAAACAGAGACTTATACAAAGTACTGAGAATAGCAGTAAAATAAAATCAGGAAGAGAATAGTAGTAAAATAAAATCAGGTGGTTCAAAACTGAAGATAGTTTATAGGTTGAAAAGAAGAAAATATATTGAAAATTTAGACATACAGGGGCCAAAGGATGTTTCTTATCCTGTGTTGATTAAGGTTAAGAAGGCATGTATTTTTCATTTTAATTAGTAGGTAGTATTGAGACATTGTATAGCACAGTAGGTGGGAGCACAGAATCCAGAGCCAGACTGCCCAGATTTAAAGACCCACTCCACTACCTACCAGCTGAGTAACCTTGGTGAAATTCTAGCCTTTGTCCACTCATCTGTAAAATGGGTCCAATAATAGTACATACTTCATATGATTGTTATGAGAATTAAATGAAATAAAAGCACTTAGTTCCTAATGCATAGTAATGTTTTATACAAATGTTACCTATTATTATTGTGCTATTGGCTGTTTTATCTTGCTTTGTCAGTAGGTTTGATTTTGAATACTGCATGAACTAATTTTCATTTCAACATCCTGAAGTAAAGGTTAGTTTATAACACTTTGAAAAGCATGTTTGTAGACATGTATTTTGTTTCTATTTTCTCAACTTGCTTATTGTACATAGAGTATAATACTTAAGGATATAATCCTTGAGTACTATATTTCAGATTCATAGGAACTTGATAACACCAAGGATTTACCAAAATGTTTTTTTAATTCTCTACTTTTATTTGGTTGAAGGAAGATTTTTTTTTTTTTTTTTTTTTAAAGATGACCGGTAAGGGGATCCCAACCCTTGACTTGGTGTTGTCAGCACCACGCTCAGCCAGTGAGCGAACCGGCCATCCCTATATGGGATCCGAACCCGGGGCCTTGGTGTTATCAGCACCGCATTCTCCCGAGTGAGCCACGGGCCGGCCCGAAGGAAGATTTTTGTATTGACTTGGTTTAACTTACAAGTCAGAACTTTGAAAATAGAAAACCTTATCCTCATTTCTTTGTTATATAAGAGTAAACCTCTTTTTTTCCCAATGTTTTTTCAGATAATTGGGACTTAGGAAAATGGAAATGGAAATAAATTGATACATTAATCACCATCATGATATCGATTATATTGCCTATTCTGAAATTATTGTATACCCTAGAAAGTTGTCATATACTTAATTTCATCCTCCAAAAGCAAAAACTTCTCAAAGGAGGTTATTTTACAGCTGTACGCTCATTAAAAGGGCATTAAATAATTATTCCAAAGAGCAAGTGAATGAGCACTGGGGTTATGCCCAGCAACACTGGGGACTGTGGTAATCTGTAGCTTCTCAGATCTGTGCAGCAGCCTGTGGCGAGTTGCGGTCACTTAAAGTGGAACAGATGTTAGGTGATCCCTTTGGACAGAAGCATGAGACCCATCCATAAAGAAAACATCTTAATCAGTGACTGGTTGTATGGGCCTTTTTTGTTTTCCAATTGTTTTATTATAAGACTATATTATTTCCCCCCAGGTTTTTATTTGTAGTTTTTCAAACCTACAGGAAATTTGAAATTGTATAGTAAATACCCATACAGCTTTCATCTAGACTGATTCACTTGACATTTTACCATATGTGCTTTATAGACAGGGTTTTTCCTGAACCATTTGAAATTTGCATCAACACTTAATCCCTCAATACTTCAGCATGTGTCCCCTAAGAACAAAGGTAGCCTACATAATCACAATACCATTATTACACCAAAGAAATTTAATAGATACAATATTATTACCTAATCTGTATTTCATAATAATGTTTCCCTCAAAGTGAGTGCCTTTTGGCTGTTTTTCCCCTGAATCTAGGTTCCAACCAAGAATCAAGCATTGCATTTAATTGTTCAAAGTTCATTCTTTTTTTTTTTTTCCTTTTTGTCTTTTTTCGTGACCGGTAACGGGATCACAACCCTTGGTGTCGCGCCTGCACCACGCTCAGCCAGTGAGCGGACCGGTCTCTATATGGGATCCGAACCCTAGGCAGGAGCGCCGCCGCGCTCCCAAGCGCCGCACTCTACCAAGTGCGCCACCGGGCTGGCCCCAAAGTTCATACTTTTTAATACAGAAAAGAATGAAGGAAAAATCACCCCCATTCCTAATACCCAGATTTAACCAGTTAATATTTTGGTGTATGTCATTAAGGCTTTTTTTTCTGTGTATATGTTTTTTTCATTTCATATATTTTAGGAATTTTCCTTTTAAGTTAATACAGACCTACAGCATTATGCTGGTCACTTTGCATGTTCATCTATATTCTTTCTAATACCTATCATACTCCTTTTTACAAGCAACCCTTGTTTTTTCATATATCTAGGTTTTATACAACCAGCATTTTCTTACATTACAAATTTACTCCTACCCTTCTACTCCTTATCTTTTGTGTGCCAAATCCCACTTTCACACTTCAGCTGACAAACTAACATTTTGAACTGCCAACCTAATAGTTAAATTTGAGCAGCATTGGTATCATAGTTTGCATAACATTATTGGGATAATTGCCCAAATGCAAGGGTAGATTTTTCTTTCCTAAAATCATTACTCATAATTGAGAGCGTTTATATTCAAGACCACTGGAAGACCAGTCTGGATCACCCTCAATAACTTTATTTGAATTACAGAGTACTGTTCAGAGAAAATACAAAAGTTTAAAATGACCTCGAACAATGCTAGTATTGGCCACCTGATAGAATGAGTAAAATAGTGGATAAAACACAGATTTAGTCATTTTTTCTGGGGTTCATTGCAAGTATAGGACATCTTTATAAACAAACCTTTTAAAGAATACTTTTAAAAAGTAAACTGGCCTTAGTTTTCGGCATGGTGGACTAGGTATGCTAACCTACTCTCATGTTGAAAATGTTTGGTAAAATAATTAAAACTTTTGTGCTTCAAAGAACGCTATCAAAGTGAAAAAAGGTTAGAGTGTGGTGCTAACACCAAGGTCTAGGGTTTGATCCCTGTACCAGCCAGCTGCCAAAAAAAAAAAAAGTGAAAAAGGAATACACAGAACAGGAAAAAGTTTTTTGCACATCGTATATCTGATAAGGGACTTTTATCTAGAATATATAAAAAACTCTTACAAATCAAAAATAAAAAGACAACAATTTAAAAATAGGACTTAAATAGACATTTCTCCAAAGAAGATATACAGATGGCCAGTAAGCACTTGAAAAGATGCTCATGTGTTTAGTCATCAAGAAAAATGCAAATCAAAACCATGAGAGATGATACTTCATACCCACTAGGATGGCTATAATAAGAAAGATGGACAATAATAAGTGTTGATGAGGATGTGCAGAAATAGGAACAATCATATATATATATATATTTTTTGTCCTTTTTGAGACCGGCCGCACCGCGCTCAGCCAGTGCGGTCATCCCTATATAGGATCCGAACCCGCGGCGGGAGTGCCGCACTCTCCCGAGTGCGCCACGGGCTCGGCCCGGAACAATCATATATTGCTGGTAGGAATGTAAAATGGTACTGTTTGCCAGTTCCTCAAAAGGTTAAACAGAGATAACCAGCAATTCCATAGCTAGGTATAAATCTGGGAGTAATGAAAAGATATCCACACAAAAACTTGTACATTAATATTTATAGCACCATTTTTCCTAATAGCCAAAAAGTAGAAACAATCGAAGTGTCCATCAACTGATGAATGGACAAATCAAAGTGGCATATCCATAGAATGGAATGTTATTTAGCAATAAAAAGAAATGAAGTACTCATACATGTTACAGCATGGATGATCCATGAAAACATGGTAAATGAAAGAAGCCAGTCACAGAAGACCACGTATTTAACGATTCCACTTATATAAAATGTCTAGAATAGGCAAATCTATTTTAGACTCTTTGTTGCCTAGGGCTGAGGGTTAGGGAGAAAAGGGGAATGACTGATAAAGGGTACAGGGTTTCTTTTTGGAGTGATGAAAAGTTTCTGGAATCTATTTTTAGATAGTGGTGGTGGTTGCTCAATTCTGTGACTTCTTAAAAACCAATGAATTGTACANCATCGTATATCTGATAAGGGACTTTTATCTAGAATATATAAAAAACTCTTACAAATCAAAAATAAAAAGACAACAATTTTAAAAATAGGACTTAAATAGACATTTCTCCAAAGAAGATATACAGATGGCCAGTAAGCACTTGAAAAGATGCTCATGTGTTTAGTCATCAAGAAAAATGCAAATCAAAACCATGAGAGATGATACTTCATACCCACTAGGATGGCTATAATAAGAAAGATGGACAATAATAAGTGTTGATGAGGATGTGCAGAAATAGGAACAATCATATATATATATATATTTTTTGTCCTTTTTGAGACCGGCCGCACCGCGCTCAGCCAGTGCGGTCATCCCTATATAGGATCCGAACCCGCGGCGGGAGTGCCGCACTCTCCCGAGTGCGCCACGGGCTCGGCCCGGAACAATCATATATTGCTGGTAGGAATGTAAAATGGTACTGTTTGCCAGTTCCTCAAAAGGTTAAACAGAGATAACCAGCAATTCCATAGCTAGGTATAAATCTGGGAGTAATGAAAAGATATCCACACAAAAACTTGTACATTAATATTTATAGCACCATTTTTCCTAATAGCCAAAAAGTAGAAACAATCGAAGTGTCCATCAACTGATGAATGGACAAATCAAAGTGGCATATCCATAGAATGGAATGTTATTTAGCAATAAAAAGAAATGAAGTACTCATACATGTTACAGCATGGATGATCCATGAAAACATGGTAAATGAAAGAAGCCAGTCACAGAAGACCACGTATTTAACGATTCCACTTATATAAAATGTCTAGAATAGGCAAATCTATTTTAGACTCTTTGTTGCCTAGGGCTGAGGGTTAGGGAGAAAAGGGGAATGACTGATAAAGGGTACAGGGTTTCTTTTTGGAGTGATGAAAAGTTTCTGGAATCTAGATTGTGGTGGTGGTTGCTCAATTCTGTGACTTCTTAAAAACCAATGAATTGTACATTTTATTTATTTTTTATTTATTTTTTTGGCAGCTGGTTGGTATGGGGATCTGAGTCATTGACCTTGGTGTTATTTTTTAGATAGTGGTGGTGGTTGCTCAATTCTGTGACTTCTTAAAAACCAATGAATTGTACATTTTATTTATTTTTTTGGCAGCTGGTTGGTATGGGGATCTGAGTCATTGACCTTGGTGTTATCAGCACCTTGCTCTACCAAGCGAGCTAACCAACCAGCCCTGAACTGTACATTTTGAATGAGTGAAGGTATGGTATGTGAACTATGCCTCAATACACTTGTTATAAAAGAACCGATTCAAGAAAAAGTAGAAAATTTGAATAGTGTATAACCAATTTTAAAAGTTAGTCCATATTTAGAATTCTCAAAAAGATGACACCAGGCTGGATGAATTTAGTCGAGTTTTATCAGTCAAGTAAAAATTACAGTCATATACAAATTATTGAGGATAGTGGCTGTTATAATTTTGATATCAAAACCTAACAGGGAAAATTATAAACCAATCCCGTTCATGAACATAGATGAAAAATCTTAAGTAACATTTTAGTAGACAAGATAAAACAATGTATAAAAAAGATACTCTTTAGTTACCCCATTGGCTTAATTCTAAGAATACAAGGTTGGTTTAACATTAGAAAGTTAATGTTCATTAAAGGAAAAAATTAGTGTTCTTACATAAAAGTTATGTATCTTGTTCAAAGGGATTTGTGCCATTCTATTTTTTCTCTGTCACTTTATGGAATTAACTTTGTATGTCACTAGACCATTTCACACAAAGGCTCATAAACACATTGAAGTATTTTTATGAGGAGGATAACAATACAGGCATAAATTTAAACTACTGCAAGTGTTGTTAAAAAGAGAATGCTGTTGTTCTTTTACTTGTATTTAATTCAATAGATTTCTGTCTTCTGAGTTTTCCTTGCATATTTCTGTCGTAATTTGTGTGTCTCTTTTGTAATTGAGAATACTTGTTTATCTCATCTGAGAACCTGGTTTCTGAGGTCAGGAACAATGTTGGTGGTGTGATTGTCATAGTCCATACAGTACAAGCTTTGGAGTGTGATCGGCTTAGGGTTTATATCCTGGCTCTACCACTGGAGCTGTGTGGCTCTGGGGGACCATTTAACCTCTCTGACTTTCCATTCCTTATTATCCTTATAATAAAAATGTCAGTTAATTTCCCGTTCAGACCTCCTTCTCAGACAACCTGCACAGGCCACATCCCCAGGAGGATAGCTCACATATCACCTGCCATCACTTCCCCAGCCACAGCTGTGCTAAGAGTGCACAATTGATCCCAATATTGGGAGGTCCAATGTCCCTCCCAGGTATTTGGAATTTGAATACAGAAGCAGAATCAGTTCATCTGAAGAACTAAATTGCATGGTCATGTAGCAGCGCTGCCACGGCCACAGCAGGGAAAAGCTAAAGTTGTGGGGAAGCAAAGAAATCATCAGTGAGCAGGGAAAACCAATCTAGTGAAAGTGGAAAAGTAGGAAAAAATTAAAAATAAAGATGGTCACATCAACATCATTGCAGCTGCTTTTGTGGCACCGATAACAAAAAACCTATAGAAAGAAGGATGAAGAGCTGGCATACTAATTGTTGAAGAATAGTGTGGAGCAGATTAGTGACAAATGTACTGTTTTGCCCCGGGTTGTAACTGGCCCCCCACAGAGAACGTTTCTCTCTGAAGACAGCTGGATTGGAATTGATATAAATGGTTATTCTAAAGAGGGAGGAATATTAATGTGGTTCAGTGAGATAGAGACTCTTCATGACATCATTTCCCCCTCAAATGTTATAGCAGCTGATTAAAAATAGTGGCTGGGTGTATCTAGAATATATTCATATAAAGAACCTTCAAACTCATCATCCAAAACCAAAAACCAAAAACATACAATCCAATTAGAAATCAAGCAAAAGACATGCACAGATATTCACCAAGAGGAGACATACATATGGCAAATAAGCACATGAAAAGGTTTTCAATATTAGTAGCCAATACAGAAATGCAAATTAAAGCTGCAATGAGATATTGCTACACCCCTATCAAAATAGCCAAAAATGAAAAATAGTGATAACAACAAGTGCTAGTGAGGATGTAGAGAAACTGGATCACTCACACATTGGTGGTAGGAATGTAAAATTGTACAGACACTCTAGGAAATACTCTGGCAGTTTCTTTCAAAACTAGAATGGACTTATGACTAGCAATTGCCCTCTTAGGTATTTATCCCAGGGAAGTGAAAAGTTATTTTCACACAGGGACTCATACGTTACTGTTCATATCAGCTTTACTTGTAATAGTTCCAACCTGGAAACTACCCAAATGTCCCCTAGTGGGTGTATGGTTAAACTATGGTACATCCATACCATGGTATACTACTCAGCAATAAAAAGGAATAAACTATTGATATACTCAATAACTTAGATTAAACTCAAGGAAATTATGCTGAGTGAAAAATGCTAGTCTCAAAAGGATATATACTACATCATTCTGTTCATATAACATTCATGAAATAACATAATTATTGAGGTGGAGAACAAATTAGTGGTTACCAGAGTAAAAGATGTACAGAGGAGGGATGTGGCCGTAAAGGGTGGCAAGAAGGGAGTCTTCTGATGATGGTGCCGCTGAGTGTCTTGATTATGGCGGCGGTTTCACACACAAGGCTATATATGTGATAAAATTTTATAGAGCTACACACACACACGAGTCTGTCTGTACTGGTAAAATCTGAACAAGTCCTATGGATTGTACGAGTGTCAGTTTCTTAGTTCTGATATTGTATTATAGTTGTGTGAGGTATTAACATTGGGAGAGGCTTGGGGAAAATAGTAGCTGAGGATATTCTACAACTGTCAATGAAAAACCCTAGTGTGACATTTGTAGCTAATGGGAGTGAATTTACATTCCTGACTCCCCAGGAAGGTTATAAACTCTTCAGGAACAGATTTTTTTTTTTTTTCTTATTTGTATCTTCAGGGTCTATCACAGTGCTTATCCTAACCAAGGTGATCAATATATTTTTCTTATTGATAAAGGATTCTGAGTCCACAACTGGTAATCTGAGTGATTTTTGTCAGTACACCAATAAAAACAGTCATCACCATTTTATAGTCATTTTATGTTTAGTTTTCAGAAGAATAAAAGGATAGTAAAAAAAACTTAAAGGTTAACAAGAATTTAAATATAGCAAACCTCTTTGTTTCCAGTAAATATTGGTGCACAAACATTTTTTTAAAAAGATTAAAGAATATGTATTTAGCAAAAACACATGATCCAGAATCTTGTCCCAAAATATTGCATGATGAAGTACTTTATGTTGAACAACTAACTAGATGGAAAATAATTTTGTTTGTTTTTTTTGTCCTTAGAAATATACAGATCACTGGGCCGGCCCGTGGCTCACTCGGTAGAGTGCGGTGCTGGTAGCGCCAAGGCCCCGGGTTCGGATCCCACATAGGGATGGCCGGTTCGCTCACTGGCTGAGCGTGGTGCTGACAACACCAAGTCAAGGGTTAAGATCCCCCTTCCCGGCATCTTTTTAAAAAAAAAAAAAAAAAAAAAAAAAAAAAAAAAAA
>NW_007726933.1:229159-246725 GCF_000696425.1 Galeopterus variegatus
CTTGTCCCAAAATATTGCATGATGAAGTACTTTATGTTGAACAACTAACTAGATGGAAAATAATTTTGTTTGTTTTTTTTGTCCTTAGAAATATACAGATCACTTATTTATTCTTGAGTTTGACAAAATTCATTTAGGACATTATCAACTGAAAATTTATAATCTGAGATTTTACTTATATGATCAGTTCTATCATCATCATGAGTTAGGAATGTGCTATCTGTCTCTTTGCATTTATCTTCTGATTCATCTAACAATTTTGAAATGTATTCCCTGTCAATTGTCCTCTCTTTACCACTGGGGATGGAAAATGAAAAATTCTAAATTCTTGACTAGTTCTATGAACTGTTAAAGCAAACTATAAAGATTGTTTCTCCAGTCTTCTTTTACACTTTCTTGAAAAATGCTGTAATACTTTGGGCAATGCAATAAGAAAACTCAAGGATAGCAATTTACTTTTATTTTTATTTTTCACCATTGTATCATTCTTTAAGGTGAGTCCATCATTTTTCCATTTTCTTATAATCTTATTAAAAATATAGCTGGGAAAAATCAGAGAGTATGATAAAAGAATTTCTTAAATAATGAAATATCAAAATGTGAATTAGGAAAAATAAAATAAGTAAGATCTCATAATGTATCATGGATTTATAAAAGTATCAATGGACCCTTAAGGTAATTGCAAGATAGAATTAATTTTATTCTTTCTTTTTTCCCTCTTCTTTGCCCTTATCTATCTATCTATCTATATCTATATATATAAATATATATATATATATTTTTTAAGTAAAGTTTCTTTTTGTTTTTCAGAAGACCTCTAAGAAAGAATTAAAAGTCCTGAAATAGTAGTCCTTACAAATAGAACTGCTCCATAGCTGCAGACAGGGTAGTCAAAAAAGAAACAAAGAAACAAGTAAAGAACAACAACAAAATAGAACTGTTCCAAAAAACAAAACAAAACAAAACCAGAAACAAAACTAAAGTTGAATTTGATGGAACCTGATGGTTGATGATGAGTGTTTGCTCACTTGTTTTGGATAACAAGGTTACAGAGACAGACACCATTGGTTGCCCACATAACAGCCACTCCCCTCTTCTTAAGTTTATTTTTTTGTTTTGTTTTTTGAAGGCTGCCTGGAACGGATTCTTAGTAAGTTTAATGGAACCTTCATTTTATTTTTTTAACAGCAACAAGGTGTCTGGCTAGGGCAATTGTCGGAATCCTGCTGACGTAGCCAATTGTACTGTCGGGTTAGGGCTCGGGCCCACAGACCCTTCAAACCTGTTGTACAGAGTGGGTCACAGACCCCTCACATGCCAGGCCCAGTTACCAGACCCCTCATATGCCTGGCTGGGTCACCAGACCCCTCACATACAGGTCCACACTCTAGGTAATTGGGAAAGATCCCGGGAGCTGTTGGCAGACTACATGAGCTCAGTCCTCAGCTTCCTCAGCAGCAGCAGCTTATAGATCCAGCAGCAGCTGCTGCCGCCTCCTCGTCCTCTCAGGGGATCCCGGGGGCCCTGGCAGTAACAGCCTCCAGCAGCAGTAGCAGCTTCCCCATGATCCCCCTCCCCCCACCAGCATCCTGGGGGCCAGGCACTGTGATGTGGATCAGCACCACTTATCCTTTATACTTAAGTACCATAACCCAGGACACCTGGGTGCAAGTCAGACAACCCAGGAACACCTGGGTGCACATGCACAATTACATTAGACAACCAAGGAACACCAGGCCACACATGCATATTTACATCAAATGCTCCACAAGATTCCGAACATCGGAGGGATCCCTGACCATTTCCCTTTTCAGTTTCCCTACACAAGGTCATTGACATAAGCCAGTTATAGCAATCTCGGTTCCTCTTTGCCAGCATTCAGTCTTTGGGGGGTCATGTTCTAGCTAACAAAATAAGGAGAAATCTCCCCAGAGCTTCCAAGAAAGTTTCCTTGCTGACAAAGAAAGATAAGTATGAGGAGAAAGTGTTTTTAATCTCATTTTTCCTGCTGTATTTGAACTGTTTAATCTTGCCACAGCAGCCATCTGGGTCTGAGAGTGGAGGCACTGACAACAGCCTGAGAGTGTTAAGAACTCTGGAGCCCTTGACATTACTGCATGCCAGAGCCACACCTACAATGTGCCTCCAGACGTGAGGTGAAGTGTAGCGCTAAGTTCCTGCATTGATTAAGCCAGTGCCTCTCAGCCTTGGCTGTGCACAAGAATCACACCTAATATCCAAAACCAATGAAATCAGATCTCACCAGGTGGGAGCCAGGCTTCCCAGGTGATTCCAATGTGCAGTCAATTTTAAGACCAACCAGTTTAAGCCACTTTTAGTTGGGTATTCAGTTTCTAGCAGGAAAATAAAATCTTACATGATAGTTGCTGATTGAAAACATATTTATTTTCAGCCAAATAAAACGCATGAGCCCCCAAATGGTGAAAAGATCAGAACCAGTTTGTTTTCTCATCAGCTTTGGTTCATCCATCTGTGAAACATTCATAACATTGCAGTTAATTTCCACAAAAACTTGGATGATTGGCTGGAACAAACGTACAGTAGCAGTTGTGATGCTAAAAATAAAAATGTAGCCAGAACAAAGAAACATGGTTTGTACCTCTCTGCTCAGCTTTCCATTCCCTTTGTCTTTATTGTAATTTCCAATTTGCTTTTTTAATGATGTTATTTCTGGCAGAATGGTGGCTGCTGGTCTTACAGGCAGCAGCATTTCTGAGTTTTCCAGGTGTAAAGTAATCAACCAAAGGGCATCAGGAAACTCCTGTATAAGAAATTGCTCAGTTAAGATCATAAGCATTTGTCATCCCCTCTCACATCAGTGTTATTGAGAGCAGAGCTGCAAAATACAAACAGGCAAGCAAACAAAGCAAAACAAAAACAGGGCCTGGTAACATTTTCTGTAACTCTAATGTTTTAAGTCCTATCTCTGAAAACTGGCCAATGACTTGTTGAATTACTGACTACAACCATTTTTTCCTTTGCCTCTCTAGAGATCTCATTAAATAATGGAAAATAAATGAAAATTAAAGTAAATAAATCCACAAAATCAATAATGAAGTGAAAGGGGTGGTAGACATCCATGCATCAGAGAATTCAGTAGATTTAGAAAGAAAAAAAAAAAAAAGAGGGATGCCCAATGAAGTAAGGCAGAGAAGCTACAGCCTAAACCATTCTCAAACATTAATGGGCATACGAATCACCAGGGGCTATTAAAACAGCTGAGTATGATTCAGTAGGTCTAGGGTGGGGCATGAGATCCTGCATTTCTACACATATCCCATTCGGTGGACCACATATTGAGTAGGGGAGAATACATAAGGAGGGGCTACAGCCAAGGAAAAGCAGTCTGTCCTGGGGAACTAGCAAGGGGCTTTGTCGGACTGAGGGCAGGGATGAGACATGGGGCTGGAGCTGAGGAGATTCATTTCAGGGGTTGAAAACCCTTTACCTGCTGAGGATGAGACATGGGGCTGGAGCTGAGGAGATTCATTTCAGGGGTTGAAAACCCTTTACCTGCAGGGTCTAGACAAGTCAGAGAGGAGAGCTGCTACAGTTGCACCCCAGCCTCTTGCCATAGAATTTGAGTCCAGAGTTACCCAACCTTAAAATTTTTAGAAAGAAGACAGAAATCTAGAATTTATGTGAAATATCCTGATTTTGTTTTATTCTCAGCAACCAATTAAAATGGAAGGTTTCTTGAGCTGGCCAGTTATCTCAGTTGGTTTGAGTGTGGTGTTGATTACACCAAGGTCCAGGGTTTGATTCCTGTACCAGCCAGCTGCCAAAACCAAAAAATCAAACAAAAATATGGAAGGCTTCTGCTTTGAAGAAAATTAGCAATTTTCTCAGGAGAACCAGAGCAGCACATTCAGGCATTTCAGGGCTTCCCGTGTACGCACAAGGCCTTGACAAGGAGGGAGTAAGCCAAGGAGACACAGATGCCAGGACAGTGCATGATCAGGTAGTACTGAAAATTCAGAAAAACCACAAAGATTTGATTAAGGGAGGAGGATGGAGGTGAGGGGTAGAATCCCCATTTCAATTTCACATAAGGAACATTCTCCACTGAGTGACATGTGATCATGATCCTGACTCTGGAGAGTAGGAATCCTAGCATGCTGCCCGCTCTGCAGTGACCCAGGGTCACATAGCTATGGAAATGTAAATTCTTCATGTTAGTTTTCCATGTTGTAAGATGAATGAATTATGGACATTTCAATTTTGGTTATAGAACAGAATGAAAATGTTATAAATTGACAATGTAAAAATAAAGGGTCAGTTGGTTAGAGTGTGGTGTTGATAGCACCAAGTTCAAGGATTTGGATCCTCATACTGGTCAGCTGCCAAAAAAATGGGGGGTGGGGGGCAGCCATTAGAAGAAGGGAAGAGGGTAAGGAATTAGAATGCTAATGTCCTCTGCTTACAAAGTGGGAGGTCTATGTGCTTTCTATAGTGGCTGGAAGAAAAGTTGAGACATGAGTATATTTATTGAAGATACAGAGGTGACCAGCAGTAAGTTAAAACTAAACATCCAAAGTTGAGTAGTAAGAAATAGCAGTAGAAACATTATTTAGAGATGTGGTGGTCACCATGGGAATATCCCAAAGCAAAAAAGCCTGGTGTATTAGTACGTTTCTGTTGCTTATAACAAAATACCTGAAACTGGGTGATTTACAAAGAAAGCAAAATTTATTGCTTATAGTTTTGGAAGCTGGGAAGTCCAAAGTTCAGGGAACACATCTGGTGGTGGTGACAGTGACCTACAGGTCTCACATTGCAAGATAGTGGAAGCAGAGAGACTAACCTCCTCATGTGCTATCCTTTGAAAGCCCTCAGAACCACACCCCTGATCACCATTATTAATCCATCCACTGCGGCACAGTCCTACAATCTAATCACCTCTTCAAGGCCAGGCCCCACATTTCAATTACCATAATAGGATTTCCCACCCTCTTACCACTGTAGTAGTGGGGGTCAAGTTTTCAGGGGATGCTCAATCCAAGGCAGTTAGTTAAAAGATATTGCCTGTGAAGAGCAGAGCTGGGGGTGGAAATGTGTCTTTTCATTATAAACTCATTTTTTCCTTTTTTTTAACCATATGTGTGTATCACTTTAATTATATATGTGTGTGTGTATGCATATATATTTTAAAGCTTATGTGGGGTTGTAAATTACAGGAATCTAGTACAGTAGAGAGTACCCCAGTTCACATGAAGAAGTGGTTGTAAAGAAAACATGAACTCTGGGCCAGCCCGTGGCTCACTCGGGAGAGTGCGGTGCTGATAACACCAAGGCCCTGGGTTCGGATCCCACATAGGGATGGCCGGTTCGCTCACTGGCTGAGCATGCTGCTGACAACACCAAGTCAAAGGTTAAGATCCCCTTACCGGTCATCTTTAAAAAAAAAAAAAAAAAGAAAACATGAACTCAAACACAGTATTGATTGACCTAAAACAGTGAAAGAGTGAACTAATGATAAAGCAAGCATTAATATTCAGGGGATTTGGTTAAATGATATATGGGAATTCTTTGGCTATTTTTGCAATTTAAGAAAAATTCTGAAATTATAAAGAGTTTTTTTAAAACCCTGAAAAATCTAGTAGTTTTTCTTCCCTTTCTGCACTAGGCATTTCAGCATCTTTGAAAAATAGCTTACACTAAATTAAAAATGTGGGATCCATTACAAAATTTTGTTTGCAATAACATTTAGACATTTGAGAGCTAAAGAAAGATAAAATGTCCTGCTCTTTGAAGGAAAGTATCTGTGTGTTGTCTGATAGAGCTTTGAGATTTGCTGAGCGACTGAAAGGTGCTGAACTCGCCTGGGGGCGCAGAGCTGACCAAGGCTGGCTGCAGTGTCATCTGTCTGTGGCTCTGCCAGAGAGAGGCTGGCAGGTCCTGACAAAGGCAAACTTGGCACTGCTGGATCAGGAGATAACATTTTCCACTCATTGTACCTGACATATTTCTTTAGGCTGCCCCTACTCGTTGCCAAGAGTATAACCTAATTTAATAAAGTCTATTGGTGTTATATCCTGGAAGTATAACACCAAGGTCAAGGGTTCAGATCCGCATACTGGCCAGCCGCCAAAAATAAAATAATGTCTGTTGGTAAAAATTCAACACTTCCTTTTTCATTCGTCTTTACTGGGAATGAATCTTGTTTAAAACATAATAAGGGTACTTCAAAAAATTCATGGAAAGATTGATATTATCCTTTAATTCTAGTTTCCACTAACTTTTTGAAGTACCCTTGTATACTTTATTTATTAATAGCATTTACTGATTGCTTAGCCTATGAGAGGCACAGATCGCAGATTTTCTTGAACTAGGTTCTGTTACATCCTCATTTTACAGATAAAGAAGCTGAGTTTAGAGAGACTAAATAATTTACAGAAGGTCACATGCTTGTGATAGCCCTATACCTTAGATTTTTATCTATGTACAGAATAAGTAAAAGTATAATAAAAGCAAAGAGTAATTTGCTTATCTATAGCTGGTACAAATTTGAGACCCCGAGGAAGGTCAACTTAGTGATTATCTTTGAGTGATAGTCAATGTTGTTTATAAGTGATTTTATCAAATTAACTGGATAGTAAAAAGCCATTTTAGTGGCTATAAAAATTTTGTTGTAACATGGAAAAATTCATATGGTAGTAATATAGTAAAAAAAAGGTTTCCAATGGAATGTAACAATGTAAAGTAAAACAACTGTTTGTACATAGGAAAACTGATTAAAAATAAGCAAAATGTAACATTGTGGTATGATTATGGGAGACTTTAATCCTATTAAATAATTATTTTTCAAATTAAAAATGTATATTATTATTAAAAATATGATAAGCTTGCTTAACAATCACAAAAACCTACTTAATGAATATCAAAGTAAATGTCCTGCCTGTAGAGATTCAAACAACATAATTTTTTGTTTTAAGTCAGTCTTGGAAGGATAAAGGGAATTTAAAATGAAGAATATTTACTCTTAATACATGGAAAATTCATACACTATTTGCTATGTGGTTTGGTAATAACTTGATGGTCATTTTGCCTTAAAGGTGCTTGCTAGTCTGCTCCCTGTGGGAAGAAAGAGAAAATGTCAGGGTAGACCCTTGTGCAGGAAAATCAGATTGTTTCCTGGGTCTTTCCTGACCATTAATAATGACTACTGAGTACTCACGAAGGGACTACTCCTTTTCCTTAGGATCAGAAAACTCTGGGAATAAATTTATTCTTCTGCTCTGTTTGCATGGTACAAAAATCACCCAGCAGCCTTCAAAGAGACAGAGGCAGCCTCAGCTGGTGGCTCTTTGCCCAGCATAATAAAATCCCAAGAGAAAGACAGTATATAAACATGATGTTTGCTTATTTCCCTTAAGCAGGCATAATACTAATGTTTATGGAAGCTTGCAAAGAGCCACTTGATGCAGGAGCCAGGTGACCATAAATGACAGAGGAAATTCACCTGAATTGCCTCAAGATGTGTGTTGCCAGGAAACTATGTCCAGGGGCAAATAATCATATTGATTCCTGGGAAATGGTGACACTAAGTGAACAGACAGGTGCAGCCACACAAACACCATTTAGCCTTTTTTATTTTTCCTTAGATGAGAGGCTTGTTCTTGTTTTGTATTAAAGCTGATGGAAGATTTTGAGGAGAGAACAATAAGGGATGATTATTTACAATGATCATAATAATTTTCACTTAGGTACATTTACCAGGGTCTTTTGCGTACATCATTTCTAATTTTTGAAACAACTTTTCCCTTCTTGCAGGTGGAAATTGCAGCCCAGGGAGGTTATTTCTGCAAGGTCACAAAGTAAAGGGCAGAGCTATGATTTGGAACCTAGGTCTGTCAGACTTCAGCCTGGGCTCTTTTGGTGAAATTCAGCTGCCTTGTGGTCAGAGGAATATATTAAAATAAACAACAACAAGAAATTCTTTGTGGGGACAGAAGGATGCTGAACATAGCTTTAGATTCCATTTGTAGGAACTGGATATATGTTTATCATTGAAAACTTTTTCTGGTGTTTTCTTAAAACATAATAGCAGAAAATATTTTGGGTCCCAGTTGGATTTTGAGTGTGTAGAGCTTAGGGCCACATCTCTGTTGTGTCCATGATGCCTATTGGAAAACAGGAGCAGATGGGACTAACAAGGCTTCTGGTGTGTCACTTGAAAGCTGTATGACCTTGGAGGAGTCATTTAGGCTATATGAACTTCATCTGTTTACGGGGTTCAGACACCCATGTTGCAGAGGTGCTTAAGGGGTATGAATGTTATTCCACAATCCTGGAGGTAAGAGTCACATTATTTTTCTAAATCAAATTTAATCTGACTTCAACCCCTATTTGTCAGGGTGAGGCAATCTTTTCCTTGAGGACTATACCAGAATGGGGAATTGGGGGGCTGCTTTTGGGTTATATTCAGTCCATGGGACTGCCACATTATCCAGCCAGGTCCCCCTAAGGCAGGTGGTTCCATCTCCCTGAAGCTCAGATCCCACTCTGCCTCACAGCTGCTCCCAAGGCCATGGATCTTGGTGGCCAGTCCTTTGGTGGCCAGGGATAGCACTGCCCAGGAGTGGGCCAAGAGCTTCTACCACCCAGGGAAATTCCCCCTGAACCCCTCTTCCTCAGTTCAGGGCAGGTTTTCCCAATGCATGTTAGGCTTGTTAACACAATATGTTTTCAGAGGTACACTGAGACAGACTTCTTTTATTTTAAGAAGTATATATTTAATGTGTATTAAAGATCTGGGTTAACATATTAAGCCCATAATCTATAGATTCCTTTTAAAATAACTTTAAAAACAAGTCAATATTAAGTGAATAATAATAATACCATCAGTAATAGCAGATATTGTTTAAAAAAAAATATCTCGAAGGACAAAGATTCCTGAGGTCTGGAAGACATTTGTCTAGTCACAGTACTGTTCAATAGAAGTATCATGTGAGCTACAAATGCCAGCCACCTATGTAATTTTAAATGTTCTAGTAGCCATATTAAAAAAGAAAGAGGCAAAGAAACAGAGCATGTGCAGAGCCCTAGGCAGGAGGCAAGGGCAGCCCTCTCTGCCTGGAAGCAGGCAAGAAACAGAGCATGCCTAGGGTCCTAGGCAGAAGCTGAAGGCAGCATCCTCCACCTGGAAACAGGTACAGAGAACGCCAAAAACACAACTTCCATGCAGGTGGCCCAATACAACCACCACCACATGCATGGGTGCCACAAAAGCAGCTCAATGCCACAGCAGTAGCCACAGCTGCAGTGCAAGCAGCCTGCCAGACACTTTACTGCAGTGACACAGGGAGCATCAACAGCAGACCAGAAAAAGAAGAGGACATCCATCTCCTCAAAGCCCACTCCAGAATAAATAAAAGAAGCACTACTCTACCTGATAAACAGACATCAACATAGAGATACTAGAAGTACAAAAATCCAAGAAAATATCACACTACCAAAAGAATACAGTAATTCTCAAATACCAGACCCAGAGCAGGAAATCCTTGAAATGACTGAAAAGGAATTCTGAGCAACAATCTTAAGGAAACTCACTGAAATATGAGAAAGCTCTGGTAGACACCATAATGAAATGAGAAAAAAAATCTAGAATATGAAGGAGGAAATTAACAAAGAGATTAATTACTTAAAAAATAATGTAGCAGAACTCATGGAACTGAAAGTTTCACTCAACAAAATAAAAAACACAACTGAGAGCTTAATCAGCAGGCTAGAATAAGCAGAAGAAAGAATTTCTGATCTTGAAGATAGTCTTCTTGAAATAACCTAGGGAGACAAAAAAAAAAAAAAAAGGAAAAAAGAATTTTAAAATATTAAGAAAATCTAAGAGAGCTAGCAGACAATCTTAAGCACACAGACATTCAAATCATGGGTGTTCCAGAAGGGGAGGAGAAAGGAAAAGGCATGGAAAACCTATTCAATGAAATAATAATGGAAAACTTCCCAGGTATAGGGAGAGACATGGACATTCAGATCCAGGATGATCAAAGATCCCCAAACAGATTCAACTGCCAAAATGTGTCTCTGAGACACATTATCGTTAAACTGGCAAAGCTCAAAGACAAAGAGTGAATCTTAAAAGAAGCAAGAGAATAGCATCAAGTCACCTATAAGGGAGCCCCCATCAGACTAACAGCAGACTTCTCAACAGAAACTCTACAGGCCAGAAGAAAATGGAATAATATATTCAAAATACTAAAAAGAAAAAACTGCCAGCCAAGAATACTATACCCAGCAAGGCTATCCTTCAGAAAAGAGGGTGCTGGTGTGGGGAGCAGCATCCCAAGGTGGCCCTGGACAATGAGCCCATGGAGGGCACCTCAGGCCTGTTCCCCAAGACCATTCTGTCTCCCTAGGCCTTTGGGCCTGAAATGGAAGGATAGGCCCCAGAGGCTTCTGCAATGCCTTCAGGGCCTTTTCCCTCTTCTCTTGATAATGCCTTTCTTTTGTACCAATCTTCTTAGTACCCTTGAATTTTTCTCCTGAAAATGTTCTTTGCTTCTCTACCACTTGGCCAGGCTGCGGATTTTCCAAATCTTTACACTTTGCTTCCCTTTCAATGTCTGGCTTTGCATCATGCCTTTGCCGCCATAATTCAGCATAGGCTGTTACAAGTAGCCATGTGACTTCCTTAATTCTTTGCTCCTTAGAAATTCCTTCTGCCAAATACTCTGGTACAAATACAACTCCTAAGTTCCAACTTCCACAAAGTCCTAGGGCATGGACACAATGCAGCCAAGTTTCTTGCCAGTTCATAGGAAGGGTGATCTTTGCCCCAGTTTCCACAAAGCTCCTTCTCATTTACAGCTGAGACCTTCTGAGAATGGCCTTTACTGTCCATATTTTTGTCAGCATTCTGCTCACCACAATTTAACCAGTTTCTGAAAAGTTCCAAACTTTACCTGGTTTTCTTATCTTCTGAACTCCCACCAGCAGCTAGGCTTTTTCTAGCCTGTTCCTCCAAATTCTTCCAGCCTCTTCTCAACACACAGTTCCAAAGCCATGTCCACATTTTCAAGTATTTGATATAAGCAACAACCCACTCTTGGTGCCAATTTTCTGTATTAGTCTGTTTCTGTTGCTTATAATAAAATACATGGAACTGGGCAATTTATAAAAAAGAAATAAAATTTATTGCTTACCATTTCTGAGGCTGGGAAGTCTAAAGTCCAGGTGAGAGCCTTGGCAGTGGCAACCATGATGGCAGAGTATTACATTGCAAAAATGGTGGAGCAGAGAGAGGGACAGAACCATCTTGTGCCACTTTTAAAGCCCTCAGAACCATGCCCCTGGCCACCATTATTAGTCCATTCACTAGGGCATGGTCCTACAATCTATTCACCTCTTCAAGGCCCCACCTTTCAATTACCATAATAGGATTTCCCACCCTTAACAATTACAGTGGGGATTAAGCCTCAATGAGGTTGGGTCAGGAGAGCATCCAATCTACAGAACCTGCTCTTGTATAACTCTGTATAGATTTCAATAAAACATTTTCTTTATATGCATGTATGAGTGTACTTCAAAAAGTTCATGGAAAGATCTGTACTCCTTTTTTTTTTTCTGGTGGCTGGCTGGTACAGGGACCAATCTCCTGGACCTTGGTGTTTTCAGCACCGAGCTAACTGGCCAGCTCTGTGTTACTTATAATTCTATTTTCCCACAAACTTTTTGAATTATCCTCATATATAAAAGCTCACCAGTTTGGAAGTATGTTTTATTTCTTTAAATGATAATGAATATTATGTATACAATAAAAGTGAGAAGAGCAGATTTTGGTAGGTGTGAAAGAAGCCAAAAGAAGGAAACATGTCAAGTAGAACCAGGGAATTAAGAGCAAGAAAATGAGGTAGCCTTGGAGCAGTAAATTTACACAATTTTTCTTTTAGATTCTTGACAATTTTGCAAATATACAGAACCACAAGATGCTATTTCCCAAGCCCCAGGACTTACTGCTGTTGCTGGGATATACCTGTTTTTCTAGTTCCATAGAAGCCTCTCCCATCTCCCCCACACTTTATTGTACATGGAAGCCAAAGCCAGCTCTGTTCACAAGCTGAACGGAGAACTTCTTATATGTTGAAAACTGAGAGGCACTGAGGCTTTCCTGCTCAAAAATACCTCCCTACCATCATAAAATTCAAACATTTTGGTCTCTAGTGTTCCCCATGACAATGTAAATCTGATACCTGAACAGGACTGCACATGAACTGAGAATTATTTCCTGGAACAAGATGGGTATAAACAAGCACATATAACATTAGTATTAATTATCATATTCCTTAGACTTATAGAAGCAATTTGTACTATGCAGATAGAACATGGAGAAATTGTTAGGGCTTTAGATAAACTCAATCCATACAATTTTGGTCAGTAGTTTCCTTTGTGAGCCAAGCTTTTCCTTGGATATTAAATGATATAAAACTTCAACAAATAGGTAAAAGTTGATTGAGGAATCTTCAAGATTTTGAGGTAACATATGTAGTAGAGGGAAAAAGTTAATTTGAGCTAATACAGAATTCTTAAGGGAGAGAATTGTTTCGATAAGCAAAGTATCTTTTGGTGGTAGAAAGTACGTGATAATTAGGGCTTAGCTAGGCTGGGGTGGTAGTGATAGATAAACAAATTTACATGATAAGTGGACAGGAATGTGGTGGTTGAGGTGGTGGAAGGATGAGGCAAACAGGGCTGACCTTGAGAGGAGGGGATTGAACAGAGAGGAATGCAGCGTTAAGTGAGAGACAGGAACCCAAGTGGGGCTGGAGTGGAATATGACCCAAGGTTGTCCGATGTTTAATTTTCAATTATTTACAGTGATGTCAGTGTATTTTGTACTATGTCAGGGAATTCTTACTCGAACTGACATGTAGTTTTGAGTGTATGACTGATAATACTGTAGAATTATCACTAAAATTTTGACTAGCTAATTATATCCATTCTGATTAGGTTTAACTTCATTTTGTGTCAGTTAGTGATTGTGTTTGGCTGCTAATGACAGGAACGCAAACACAATGAGTCAATAAATTGTTTATTTATTTATTTATTTCAAGTAATGGGAATTCCAGAGAGAGGTGGCCCAGGCTGGAATGGAGGCTTAGTTGTTCATCAGGGACTCAGGATCTCTCTATCTTTCTGCTCAGTCTTCCTGAACAAGTGCTTATGACCTCCTGGGCACAAGGTGGCTAATTCATTTGTAGCATGGCCTCTGCTCTCCTGGCAAGTATGTGAAGGGCATAGGTGACCTATTAGCTGAGCACTATCTTCCCCCTTTTAAAGGCCTTTCTCATCCAGCAACTTCTATCAATTAAGTAGTAGTTATTTTGGGAGGATGCCTAATTTATCCAGAGCAGAGGGTTTGTTTTCTAGTCAACAGATGCTTTCAAGCAGTAATTTAACTGTCAATGAAAAATAAATAGAAGGTAGAGCAAACTAATTGAATAGAACTATGTCATATAGCCTTTTTAGCAGCAGGGAATTTGGAAAACGTGTTTTTTAAGCCAAGTTCAGGCATATTGCCTCTCTGAACTAAGCTGGAGATCTTTTAGTAAAAGAAAGGGAGAAAGGATACTGGGGTAGGCATCTAGTAGTGACTTCCAGAAAACAATGGTCCATCCAGTACAGGGCTTTATTTTGCCATATGGCATCCCCTGGTGAGCCATCATGGCTGGTGTCTAAGATGCTCTTTCACAAAGGACCAATCACAGTCCTGAAAACACCAGATCACTATAGATTCATATGTCTCTTCCTAGACACTTCTGGTACTAAAGATATCTTCAATTTATATAGGATACTTTCTCCAGTTATTTAACAAGTTAGTGGGATTTAAAAATGTATTAAAATTGCTTCCCAATCACAGTCCTGAAAACACCAGATCACTATAGATTCATATGTCTCTTCCTAGACACTTCTGGTACTAAAGATATCTTCAATTTATACAGGATACTTTCTCCAGTTATTTAACAAGTTAGTGGGATTTAAAAATGTATTAAAATTGCTTCAGGTCCATCACTGTCATAAATGATGTTAGGAAATATTTGCCAGAAGCCAAACATTTGAACAGCTTTAACCATGGCATCAGAAAAACTACAATTACATTCCGGAAAGTACTGCTTGATGTGTGACATTAAAATGCAGTTCCCCAGGCAACTGTGAGAAAGATACATTCAATAACATCAGAGCTTCCATGAATTGCTAAAATCTTACAGAATATGCAACACTTTTTATTTATTTTTCATTGACAGTTAAATTACTGCTTGAAAGCATCTGTTGAGTAGAAAACAAATCCTCTGCTCTGGATAAACTAGGCATCCTCCCAAAATAACTACCACCAAATTGATAGAGAAGATCAGGGAGAAGGGGTGAGCAGTGGAAATGTACTGATGGGATGGACAGCCCTGCTTTCATACACTGTTGTGTTGGAGATGATGCTCTTTACAGGTATATGCAGATATAGCAAGATCATCCTTGTCCCAGATGATAGTGCGCTGCCCCAGTGTTCTCATCATACATAAGTTTGACAACCTTTCTTGTTGAATTGTGCTATTTCACAATGCCTAGCCAGGAACTCAGTGTATGGGCATTTAATAGTAAACGTTATTCCATAAAATGCATCTTCTTTTTCAGAACCTTTTTTTCTGTTTTATTAAAGCCTTCCACATTTTCTTTTTTAATGAGATCCATTTCATATGCAACAGTTGTTTCTGTTCCATAATTGTCAGTCCTGGAAACAAATAAAATACTAATAAGAATTCATAACAATGTAGTTTTGTTGGTTTTATTTAATGTCCCATGGGAAGGAGAGATGTAAATTAATTTAAAATTTTTAAATTTAGTTCCATCTAATAAGTAAAAAGTTCTCTACTTCAACAAAAGATGAAAAATGACAGTGTCACCACAATTCTACAATATGGTTTGTAATAAATATATTTTTTAAAAAGACCAACAGACACTGTTTCATCATCAATTCAGTGATATGATATTGTACTGGATAAATGTGGGCAAAATTCTCAAGCCACAGTAAATACTGGCCTTTATTTATACAGAACATTGCCATCTAATGAGGCTCTTTCCTGATTCTGCACCCTGGCTATACATTAAAATCACACAGGAACTTTCTTCAACGTGTTGATCACAAAGCCCCAGCACATACCTATTAAATCAGACCCTCTTGCGGTAGGGCTGGGCATCTGTTTTGTTTGTTGGTTGGTTTGTTTAAGTTTCCCAGGAATTCTACTGTGCATCCAGAGTTGATTCTTGACATATATTATCTACTTATTCCTCATGATGTCTCTGTGCAGTAAGTAGAGATTATCAATTGTCCCTCATTGTGGAGGGAAATGCATCTTCTCAGGTATAATTCTGTACTTGCACAATTAGGTGTTGCACCAAGTGCTTTTAAAAAAAATACCAGGCTGGGCCGGAGGTAGTGAGGTATCTCGGTTGATTGTTCACAGTCAGAGACTGGACTCCTTGCTTCACTCTCTCCCTGTTTCTTACTGGTTACTTGACTAGTCAAAAAACAAACAAAACAAACAATACCAAACTCAGTATTTACAATACAGTTTTACCTCACTTAATACAATTTATAACTAAAAATCTTGAAACAAATCATACTCTATTGACTTACATTATAACCTCAGAAATGTTTTATTTCACCTTCTGATTAATTTTCAGTTAATGATAAAAAAGCATTTTAAGCCTCTGTCTATACTTAGACTCTCTTAAGCAAATCAGCCCTTAAATACTCATTTTTTCCAAGGGATCTTTCTAGAATTAACATATTCCTTTTGTATTATAAAACTCCTGATACTAATAATGGCTAAAGGCCTGGCTGGATAGCTCAGTTGGTTAGAGGACAGCTTTGTAACCCGAAGGTCAAGGGTTTGGATCTCGATTCCTCTACCAGCCAGCTGCCAAAAAAAAAAAAAAAAAATCGTAATAATAATGGCTAGCACTTATCACTCAATTTTTATGTGTCTAGTACTGTTGCGTTCTAAAACCCTCAAAACAAGCCTATGAGGAAGATCCTCCTATCATAATACTCATTTTACAGATGAAGAAACCAGGCTTAAAGAAATCAGAAAACTTCCCATGGTCAACAAAAATAATTGAAGGAGCTGGGGCATGAAGCCAGACACCACATGACATGGCTCTTATTTTTTCTAATATGTGAGCTTACACAGTTTTATTTTCTTTTTTAAGTCGCAGTTAAGTCTATAGACTTTTTTCCAAAATCAATTGGGGGAAAAGGGAAGGGAAGCACCTATACTTAGAGGTAGCAACATCAAAGAATGTGATGAATGAATGAATGTAAGCTCTTTGAGGGTAGGGATTTTTTATTTCTTTTTGTTTACTGCTGTATCACCTGTGCCTGGAATAGAGCCTGGCACATAGTTGATGTTCACTAAATATTTGTTTAATGAATGAATAACACCTGATTCTGATGGCATCATGGGGGCCAATCCTCTTCCTCAGCAATGGAACCCCTCTCTGAAATGTATTAACTCTGCCAGGGCAGATTACATGCTTAATTTTGTTAATCTCTAAAAACCACAAATATTTTGCACACTGTAGGTTATAGAACAAAAAAGTCCCCTAAACATACACGTAACTCTCAGGAATTGACTGAAATCCTAGAGAGTATCAGCTCAAAGTGAAAGAATTTTGATGCCTGTACCGGCTAGCTGCCAAAAAAAAAAAGGTGAAAGCATTTGAACAAATACACAAATCTTTAAATTTCTCCTTCCTGGCTTGGATTCTCAACCTCAAGGTTCACATCTGATTTCTTTCTTTCTTTCTTTTTTTTTTTGGCAGCTGTCTGGTACGGGGATCAAACCTGTGACCTTGGGTGTTATCAGCACCACACTCTAACCAACTGAGGTAACTGGCCAGCCCCTAATTTTTTTTTTTTTTCACATCTGATTTTACATCTAGTGTAGAATAGAGGAAGTTGTTTTTAGGGTCTTGTATGTGTGCCTACTGACATGGACAAGGATAGACAGGAATAATATCGTGCAGTATTATTCTAATATAAATGTCCAGTTCTTCCTAAAAGCTGGTTGAAACCCTATGCCAAATGGCATCCTACCTGTCTTAGTTCATTCAGGCTGCTTTAACAAAATATCTTAGACTGGGTAGTTTATAAACAACGGAAATTTATTGCCCACAGTTCTGGAGGCTGGGAAGTCCAAGATCAAGGCACCAGCAGATTCTGTCTGGTGAGGGCTTGCTCTCTACTTCATAGATGGTGCATTCTTACTGTGTCCTCACGTGGTAAAAGCGGCAAAGGAGCTCCCAATCCCACTCATGAAAGCTCCACCCTCATGACCTAATCACCTACCAAAGGCCCTACCTCTTAATATAATCACCTTGGGGGTTAGAATTTCAACATATGAATTTTGGTAGGACACAAATATTCAGGCCATAGCACTATCATAAATGCTATTTTTATTTATTATTATTATTTTTTTAAAAGATGACTGGTAAGGGGATCTTAACCCTTGACTTGGTGTTGTCAGCACCATGCTCA
>NW_007726933.1:247384-250683 GCF_000696425.1 Galeopterus variegatus
CCGAACCCTCGGAGGGAGCGCCGCCGCGCTTCCCAAGCGGCGCACTGTAGCAGTGCGCCACTGGGCCGGCCCATTGACTCCTTTTTATAAAGATTGAAGACCGTGCCTGTCTCCCTTTCCCCAGTTCTTGGTTTTGGTTAGTTGTATTATTTTTCTTATATTGTCCAGGTTCATATTGTTCATGTTCTATTTTGTAGCAATGATTTCCAAAGTTATTCGGTATTGGTTTTATACTTAATATCATTTTTATATTTGAATATTTTTAATTGGTTTTATATTTAAGCATTAAATGTTTACATCTTCATTCCTGAATTTTTTTATTTTTTATTTTCTCTTAACTAGCAGGATATCAGGTCAAATGGTTTTCTTAACAAGGATTTATAGGAGTTGTGTTTTCTCAGATTGTGCATGTTTGAGACGGTTTACTGGTGGCCTTTATACTTAAATGCTTTCTTGAGTGTGTATAACTTACTTTCCTTAAGGGTTTATAGACTGGCAATGAATGTTATACTGTGGAAAAATTGGAGGCTAGCCTATGTCCTCACACCCAAACCCTTGTAGGTAATTTCCTTTTTTTCCTTCCTTTTCTTTCTTTCTTTTTTTTTTTTTTTGGTCACTGGCTGGTACAGGAATTGAATCCTGGACTTTGGTGTTATAGGCACCACACTCTAACCAACTGAGCTAACCAGCCAGCCTTTTTTTTCATTTTCTTTTTTTGCCTGCTTGCTTGAAAAACTTTATTCTTGAAGCTTATCTGGCTTGGTGTTAAGCGTTCTGTCTCAAATTTTTGTAGAACTTATTGTTCAGAAAACTGTATATCTTGTAAACTTTTGCAAACTGTATTTTTGATTTTTAAGAGAAATATTCTTTTTATTAAGACATAATTCACAAAGAACATTTATCCTTTTAAAGTGTACAATTCAATAGTTCTTAGTATATTTACAAAGTTGTGCAACAAACACCACTATCTAATTCCAAAAAATTTTACTGCCCCCAAAAGAAACCCCTTATCTATTAGCAGTCACTTCCCATTCCCTATTCTCCCTGGCAACCACGAATCTATTTTCTTTCTCTGTGCATTTGCTTATCCTAGACATTTCATTTAATAGAATCATACAACATGTTGCCTTTGGTATCTGGCTTTTTGCCCCCCTTAGTATGTTTTCAAGGTTCATTCATATTGTAGGATGTATCAGTATTTCATTCATTTTTATGGCCTAATAATATTCCAATGTACATACATATATACCATGCTTTTTTTTATCCATTCATTAATTGATGGATCCAGTAATTAAATGATTACTCAGCTATTATGAGTAATCATGCTGTGAACATTCATGTACAAGTTTTTGTGTGAACATATATATATATATATATATATATTTTTTTTCCTTTTTGTCTTTTTTCGTGACTGGTAACGGGATCGCAACCCTCGGTGTCGCGCCTGTACCGCGACCGGCAATGGGATCACAACCCTCGGTGTTGCTCCCGCACCGCGCTCAACCAGTGAGCGGACCGGTCTCTATATGGGATCCGAACCCTCGGTGGGAACACCGCCGCGCTCCCAAGCTCCACACTCTACCGAGTGCACCACCGGGCCGGCCTGTGAACATATATTTTTATTACTGTTAGGTTTATACCTAACTGTGGAATTGCAGGGACATCCAGGAACTCTATGTTTAATCTTTTGAGGAACTGCCAGACTGTTTTCTAAAGTAGCTGCCTATTATGTTCCCACCAGCAGTGTATGAAGATTCTTCACATCTTCAGCAACATTTGTTATTACCTGTCTTTTTGAATATAGCTATCCTAGTGGGTATGAGGTAGTATACATTGTGGTTTTGATTTGCATTTCCCTCATGGCTAACGTTGCTGAGCATCTTTTTATGTGCTTATTGGCCACATGTATATCTTCTCGGGTAAAATACCTATTCAAATTTTTTGCCCATTTTAAAATTGAGTTATCAGTCTTTTTATTATTGAGTTGTAAGTGTTCTTTATATATTCTGGATACTAGTCCCCTATCAGATATATGATTAGCAAATATTTTATCCAATTCTGTGGGTTGTCNGATACTAGTCCCCTATCAGATATATGATTAGCAAATATTTTATCCAATTCTGTGGGTTGTCTATTCCCTTTCCTGATAGTGTCCTTTAAAACACAAAAGTCTGTAATTTTGGTGAAGCTTAATTTATTTTTTTCTTTTATTGCTATTCTTTTGGTGTAATTTCTAAGAAATCTAATCACCTAATCGAAGGTCATGAAGATTTATGCCTATGTTTTCTACTAAGAGTTTTATAATTTTACCTCCAACACTTAAGTCTCTGATCTACTTTGAGTTAATTTTTGTATAAGTTGTGATATAGAGGTCCAACTTCTTTCTTTTGCACGTAGATATCCAGTTGTCCCAGTACCATTTGTTGAAAATATCTTTCTTCCCCCCATTGATTGTCTTGGGACTCTTGGTGAAAATGAATTGAACATAAATGTAAGGTTTTATTTCTGGTACAGAAATATGCTTAATTGATTATATTCCTTCCACTGTTTATCTACCTAACGGACCCTAATTATCCTCATGCTGGATCATCTTTGTCTTCCCTAATAACCTTCATCTTTGTCTTTTATTCTGCATTCATTCTCATCCCTTTCCTCATGTCAGGAATTAAGTTTTCAAGTGTCCATTTTGTACATGGTTCTTTCTAATTAATTCCATAATAATGATGGTCTTCGATTTATTTCCTTAGATCTGCAGCTCCCTTTTCAATTCTATTATTTTATTATCTTGGGTTTTGTGTTATTGAATTCATGTTTTTATTAAGTTGTTCTGTAGCATAAAACATCTGTGAAGAATTTTCTTCTGTTGCATGAACTTTGCTTTCTTCTCAGTTGCATTCTTTCTCTTTATGTCTCCTACATGCTATATGATTTTCGACCTTTATTTAGTTTTGTTTTGTTTGGCTGTTGTATGTTTGCACAGCTGCCAATCTGTTTCTCTGCTTCCTGCCCATACTTGGGTGGCTATTTCCAGATATTCTATTTCTCTGATATTGTTGAGGATGACTTCATGTTTTGCATCATAAAGGAAGCCTATCTGTTTTCCTGAATCAGCTACAGCTTGGGGCTTGAGGAGTCTGTGTTA
This sequence comes from Galeopterus variegatus, assembly GCF_000696425.1. Lineage (NCBI taxonomy): Eukaryota > Metazoa > Chordata > Mammalia > Dermoptera > Cynocephalidae > Galeopterus > Galeopterus variegatus. The sequence continues at coordinate 250,527 of NW_007726933.1, forward strand.
CACCCCTTCTTCTGTGAGGAACTGAGAAGGTTGGGACTGAGTTCAGCTGCAGTAGCGTGCACTCTCCATTACCACCCTTCCTTCCTAGCATCTGTTTGTTCTTTTTTTTTTTTTTTTTTAAAAGATGACCAGTAAGGGGATCTTAACCCTTGACTTG
>NW_007726933.1:251608-252790 GCF_000696425.1 Galeopterus variegatus
CCCATGGCCTTGGTGTTATCAGCACCACACTCTCCCGAGTGAGCCACGGGCCGGCCCCACATCTGTTCTTCTGAGATGGTATTAAAGATCCTCTGACAGGGCCATGTGACTGTTTGACGTATGTCTACTCTTCCCTTATGAGGTAACTTTAGGCTTTGGATAGTTCCCTAAAATCAGCATGGAGCCCTTAAGATCTCCCTTCCATCTCAGAGAGTCAGCTTAGTGTTCATATTCTCTCCAAAAGTTGTTCCATTCCTCGCCAGGAAGAAGAGAAAAAAGGTGAGAGCCCCCATGCAACTGCTTCTCCCTTTATTTGATGAATTTAGTGAGTCATCACAGGATTTTATTGACTCCATAGTCCTGTTTGTGGGAGTTAGTGGTGGGACAGGAACACTTTCCTTGTGTACTTTTTCTACCTTGATCCAGAATCTCCTCCAAAGTTTGAATTTCAAATATAGAACCTCCATCAAGTTCACTTAAAGCAATTTGCTTTTTTTCCAGTTACCATTGTCAAATGCCTAATATTAGTTTATCTATTACCTTGGCTAGTGACTTTTGGTACATTTCTATAGCCCTAATGTGTTCAGTTTTTGACACTGTGTGTCTCACTCATCTGTCTCTTTGTTCTGTCAGTGCCTTAGGAATGGGAGAATTTTTAAAAATTCCTTGGCTTTTGGTAGAAACTCCCAGTCTGGGTTCAATATGAAGATGGGTCCCTTACCGGGTTAGAAACATGGATGCTCTTATAATTCTTGGCTGCAAATGCTCAGTTTCACTGTTGAACCATTTCATGCTAATAAATTCTATGGGACATACTCCTCCTTTTTTAGTTTATTCCTCTTTTTTCTACTGTTGCAACTTATAACTGTTGCAAGCTAACATGACTGACTCCATCTTTGTCCCAGTTGTAAAAGCAGCTAAATGCATTTCTGCACTCTGTAGCTCTGTTGTCACAAGCCTGTTCCTGTGTTAGCAAGAAAACCATAGACTGTCAGCTCTTTCCTGTGTAGATGAGAAACAGAGTTGCTCTTTAAATCAGACCCCTCCTCAAGTAATCACACTTCCTGCCCTTACACCCAGGTGTGATAAAGACCCTTACCCAAAAAGCTTGTTTACCTAGTTTTAACTCACAACCACAGTAACCTAGTTAACCATTTGTTAGAAGACCCCTGATTTAGGAAA
>NW_007726933.1:254055-255120 GCF_000696425.1 Galeopterus variegatus
AGCCATACTTTAATTCTGTCTTCAACTATGATTGGAATAGTTTGAGACCCAGTAGATAATTCTGACCAGGAGGTATCAGTAGACAGCTAGAGGGAGAAAATGTTAAAACAGCACAGTTAGAGGGAGAAAATGTTACACGGCCTTGCCAATAACAAAATAAAAAATGACAATAAAAAGGATAGTGACAAAGAGCCTTTCCATGGGATGTTTATACTTCTTGATTTATGTAATTTGGTATTTAATATACATAGAAATTCAATGACTATCTTAGCTCCCCTCCCCCGATATAAATATTTCTTCTGTTTTAGACTAAAGGTGCCTACAAGACCAGGCAGTGTCCACATTTCTTTCCTGAATGTTTAGAACAGGGCTATGTATAAAGCAAACATCTAGTAAATACTAATATAATGACCTACTTTATTAGTATAGAATAATTTCACAGGCTTTCCTATTGGTTTGTCTGATCCTAAGCCTAATAATACCTGCTTACATGTCAGAAAATCAGCTTTAGAAACTTTTTTGAAGCAAATAATAAGATATTACTTGGATATATGTTTTAAAACTCACCTTTGGCATTGAGATAACAATCCCTTAAGTAAGGAAAAAAGTCCATTTTTAATCTCAACCCCCCTGACAAAAAAAAAGTCCAAGAAGTTAAGAGTCCAATTGATCAATAGCATTTCTCTCTTCTTTATTTAAATTTATATTTTTTTCATTGTACATCGTTATGGGGTACAGTTTGTTGTTTCAATACATGCATATATTGTATATAATCTAATCAGAATAGTTAGCATGTCCATTACCTAAACATTTATCGTTTCGTTGTGGTTATAACATTCAAGATCCTCTTTTCTGTATATCTTGAAATATAATACAATATTATTATTTACTGTCACCCTAGGGCATCAGAACTGATTCTTCCTATCTAACTATAACTTTGTAACTTTGTACCAGTCTACCAACTATTCCCTGGCCCCCCCTCACCTCTCCGTTTCCTTGACTCTGGTAGCCACTATTTTACTCTATAGGATTTATTTATAAATTTCTTTTTCTTTTTTTTTTTTT
>NW_007726933.1:256004-269708 GCF_000696425.1 Galeopterus variegatus
GGACCGGGGACCGCCAACGGGATCGCAACCCTCGGTGTTGCCCCCGCGCCCCGCTCAGCCAGTGAGCGGGAACCGGTCTGTATGTGGGATCCGAACCCTCAGGCGGGAGCACCGCCGCGCTTCCCACGCGGCGCACTATCCAGTGCGCCACCGGGCCGGCCCCTAAATTTATTTTTCTTAATTGACCCATGATAACTGTATGTATTTATGGAGTACAATATGATATTTGGGTACATTCATACTGTGTGCAATGATCATATCAGGGTGCTTAGTACATCCATCACCTCAAACATTTGTCACTTCTTTGTGTCATGAACATTCAACATCATCTTGACTAGCTATTCAAAGATACATAGTACTCTGTGGTTAATTGTAGTTTCCCTATATTACTGTAGAACCTAAGATCCTGTTCTTCCTCTCTCTCTAATAATTTGTATTCACTAACTCCCCCCCAACTCCCCTCTTCCCTTTCCCCCCACCAGTCTCCAGTAACCACTATTCTACTCTTTTCTTCCATTAGACCAACGTTTTTTGTTTCGGCATGTAAGTGAGAACGTGGTATTTCTGTCTTTGTGTTTGGCTTATTCCACTTAACATAATTTTCTCCAAGATCATCCATGTTACTGCAAAAGGCAGAATTTCATTCTTTTTTTGTGACCGAATAGTATTTCATTGTGCATATATACCACATTTTCTTTATCCAGTCATCCGTGGAAGGACATTTTGGCTGGTTCCAACTCTTGGCTATTCTGAGCATTTCACAATTTGTACCAACTCAGGAAAGCAGCTTTGCACATCACTTTCCACAAAACACAAATGGGTTATTTTTTGAACCCCTGACCTTGGTATTACAACACCTTGCTCTAACCAACCGAGCTCACTGGCAGTCACGCCAGTGGGTTTTAAATGAAAGCCCCCTTTGCTTCGCTTGCAAAACGATTTCTCCAGCGTCAAAGTTCGGGCCACCCCAAATACTATCCTCCTAGACACAGTGACTCACATAAAGGCCACTTGGTGTAATACACACCCTGACAGGGACCAGAGGGTTCTTGTAGGTGGCAGGTGAATTGGACACATTTTTAACAAACACAAGAGTTTCAAGTCACAGTATTCTAGTGTCTTAAAAACACAAGAGTTAAAGAAAAGAAAGAAGAAAAAAGAAAGAACCCCCCCCAAACACAAGAGTTGGGGACCACTTAACTCGGTGTCTTCCCCGGCAAGGCCACTTGTAGGCTCATCTTTCACAGGGCGAGGGGGCCAGAGCTCTTCTGATGAGCGCGCTCTTTGACCTAAGAGAAGAGAGGCATGACCGGCCTACCGTGCCTCTCCCCGCCGACATTCCAGCTCCGGGACGCCGGCCTTCCGTTGGATTCAGTTCATCCTGCAACCTCCCGAGGGGTCTAATCCGCTCCAGGGGCGGGCGCAGGAGGGGCTCGTGCGCCTCCGGACGCCTCAGTCCGGACCGGCGGCCTTTCCTCCTCGCGGAGCTGGAGCCCGACCTACGCCCCTCCCGCAGCCGCCCTCGCTGGGGGGCCCGCGGAGGGCGGGGCGAGCGCCATGACGCGAGGAGGCGCCGGCCAATGGGAACGCCTCGCGGCGCCGGCCGAGCAGCGGGGCTATAAGAGGCTCTGCGGGGCACGGCAGCCCGCTGCTGCATTTAGCGCGGAGCTAGTACCTAGACTGTTCGCTTATTTTCATCGGGTGACTCCGGCCACAGTTCACTGCCCGCGGCAGCCGGCAAAGTTCAGCTGCAGTCCCTGAGGCGCCTCAGGTTCCCTTCCGAGCGGTAGGGCAGGCTCCATGGAGAAGCCCCGGGGCGGCAGGTGCAGCAATAGGTTCTCGGAGCGGGAGCCGCCGCGGCCGGCTGAGAAGTCGCCACGGCCCGAGGCCAAGAGCGCCCAGCCCGCGGACGGCTGGAAGGGCGAGCGGCCTCGCAGTGAGGAGGATAACGAGCTGAACCTCCCCAACCTGGCGGCCGCCTACTCGTCCATCCTGAGCTTGCTAGGCGAGGACCCCCAGCGGCAGGGGCTGCTCAAGACGCCCTGGAGGGCGGCCACGGCCATGCAGTTCTTCACCAAGGGCTACCAGGAGACCATCTCAGGTCGGTGCTCCCGCCGGCCGCGTAGGCGCGGGGAGGTGGCTGCGGGAAGCGCGCGCCGGCTCCAGGAAGTTTCTGGAGTTGCCTCACTCTGGGCAGAGCGAGCCGAGCGCTGTCACCTTCCGAACTCCGCCCTCGGCCCTGGCCCGCCGCCCAGCCCGGAGCAAGGGCCCTGCGTGGGGGCGCATTTCGGGCGTCCTAGGTGGCAGCGGCCTCACCACCAGGGTAACCGCTGCAGCCTCCCCCGCAGGGTCCTCTCTGCTCCCAGCACGCGGCCCTCTCCTCGGGAGCAGGGGATCAGGTGGGCGGGAGCGCGGTCACTGAGCTCCCCCGTGGGCGGGAGCCTGGACCCCTCTCGCCTGAGCGCCCGGGGCGGGATGCTCGAGGCAGGAGCGGTTCCAAACTTGCCCATGATAAGGATCACCTGGGCGCTTGTTGAAGTGACAACAAGCGGGTCGTCACTTCTCTTGAGATCCTAATTTTTGGTAGATGAAGCACTAGGGAGATCCTTCCCTGCGAATTCGGGGACCCGAACTCTCACCGATTTGCAGGGGACCGGGGTCTTCGCAGACTTGTAATTCTCTTTTGTCCACCTCAAGTTCACTCCAGCTCAAGACTTTTCCACTATTTGGCACAGTTCTGGGCACGGACTTCCCCCGAGTTTGAGGTGTGGGGTTTTTTGAGCGAGTTTGCTGCTTAAAGCCTTCTTTCCTTCCATCCCCTCGCTCCCCTCCCCCAAGTAAGCCGGGGGGACCCAGTGCTGTCCACGTTCGAGACGTGTCCGGCTTTCACCCAGCGGTGGGGAAGCAGTCAGTGGTAGGGAGCAGAGGCGGGGTGAAGAGGGAGCGGAAAACGACAGGATTTGGCTGGCTATTTGCTGGGTGAGCAATGTTGGTTATTTTATTTATTTATTTTTGGTTTTGGCAGCTGGCCGGTAGGGGGATCCGAACCCTTGACGTTGGTGTTACCAGCGCTACACTCTAACCGAGTAAGCTAACCTGTCAGCCCCTGGTTATTATTAAAAAACAAACAAACAAAAACCTTCTGGCATTTACGGATGGGACCAAAGACATTGTTTTCCAGCCCACATATTCTGTGCGTCTTGGTGACATTTATATCTTTGGCCTAAGAAGCCTTCTGCCTTCACCGTTTCTGAAAGAAAAGCAGTGCTGTTTTGAAAGGTAACCTCCCTGCTCCTGTTATTTCCCTGAATGAGTGTCCAGCGACTTGGCCAAATAGATGCTGGGAATAACAAAGTTATTTTTGCCCAGTCTTCCACACCCCAAAGGAAGGGTGTGGAAATCAGTGTGAGAGGGGTGGGGCCCAAAAAGGAAATCGTGCTACATTCTTTTTTTTTTTTTTTCCCTGACGGCTGGCTGGTGAGGGGATCCGAACGCATGACCTTGGTGTTAGAAGGCTGTGCTCTAACCAATTAGCTAATTGGTCAGCATTTAAAAAAAATACTATATTCTAAAGCCAAGAACTGAACCTCTAGTTCTGTGTCCAAGTTCAGTTTTTTACCCCTTAATGTCAAAAGTTTGGAATTTCAAGAGCAAATTTTCAAAATACAAATACTGAAGAATGAACATTTGGTTTTCTGTGGGTTCAACTCTTAGGTGGTTGTGTTTGATTTTGGTGATACTCCACGATGTAATGAAGAAACGTCTTAGAGCCTTGCATGTTCTGCCTCTTGCAGATACAGAAAGTGGTCTACTCCACAACTTTGGTCAGCCTTTGGCATTCCAGCCTTAAGAGAGTTCATAGGGAGTGGTCTGTAGATTAGCATGTGTAGATGTAATTACTCAAAGAGAGGGATTTCTGACCTTGAAAGAGGTCATAGAATTACCTAAAGTGATTCACAGGTTTACTTGAGAAATGGTTAGCAGAAGTTTATTTCATGAACAGAATTCAGCTAAAGAGGACTAATGACTCCAAAGAACACTCCATTTTATTTTATTTTATTTATTTATTTTTTAATTTTTTTAAAAGATGACCGGTAAGGGGATCTCAACCCTTGGCTTGGTGTTGTCAGCACCACGCTCAGCCAGTGAGCGAGCCGGCCATCCCTATATAGGATCTGAACCCATGGCTTCGGCTCTATCAGCACCACACTCTCCCGAGTGAGCCACGGGCCGGCCCACTCCATTTCATTTTAGAAAACTGTTCTAATAAAGTGTTAATTTATTGTTTAAAAAGTCCATGGACCGGGCTGGCCCGTGGCTCACTCGGGAGGGTGTGGTGGTGATAACACCAAGGCCATGGGTTCGGGTCCCATATAGGGATGGCCGGTTCGCTCACTGGCTGAGTGTGGTGCTGACAACACCAAGCCAAGGGTTAAGATCCTCTTACTGGTCATCTTTAAAAAAAAAAAAAAAAAAAAAAAAAAAGTCCATGGACATAAAGACAAAAAGCAGATTAGTGTTTCTCAGGGGCTGGAGAGGAGAGGGGAATGGGGAGTGACTGCTTAATGGGTGTAGGGTTTCTTTTTGGGGTGATGAAAATATTCTGGAATTAGAGGGTGATTGTTGCTCAACACTGTGAATGCCACTGAATTGTACACTTTAAAATAGCTGAAATTGTATTTTCAAAGAATTGATCACAAGCAGTTACAAATTTCTTTGTTCTTTATTCCTTCTCCACTCCCACTGCTTCACTTGACTTGCTTTTAAAAATGGCTGAAATGAATTTTATGTATATTTTACCACAATAAAAAAGGTCCATGGACCATTTATGATTATTAATAACCATTAATTGAATGCTTTGTATGGGTTAAATGCTTTACATGGATGGTCTAAGTAAACACTATTCTTTTTCTTCCTTTCATTCTATGGACCATTTATGATTATTAATAACCATTAATTGAATGCTTTGTATGGGTTAAATGCTTTATATGGATGGTCTAAGTAAACACTATTCTTTTTCTTCCTTTCTTTCTTTTTTTTTTGACAGCTGTCTGGTATGGGGATCCAAACCCTTGACCTTGGTGTTACAACACTGTGCTCTAACCAACTGAGCCAACAGGCCAGCCCCAAACACTATTCTTTTTCTTCCTTTCATTCTTTTTTTTTTTGACAGCTGTCTGGTATGGGGATCCAAACCCTTGACCTTGGTGTTACAACACTGTGCTCTAACCAACTGAGCCAACAGGCCAGCCCCAAACACTATTCTTTTTATCTCCATCACAAAGAAACTAAGGCATAGAGGGTGACAGCTTACATGTAGTAGAGATAGTATTAGAATCCAGGAAGCCCGACTGCAGGACCCTTAGCTACTTACTTGTTTATATTGCTACATAGATGAATCAGTGTACTTTATGTACTAAGTATTTCAAACTGTGAATTGGATCAACAGAATGGATAAGATCAGTCTATTACATGTGGTAAGGATAAATGTTTTGAGGAACTTCTGTGTAGGTTTTCTTTTTCTTTTTCTTTCTTTTTTTTTTGGTAGCTGGCTAGTATGGGGATCCAAACCTGTGACCTTGGTGTTAAAACGCCATGCTTTAACCAACTCAGCTAACAGGCCAGCCCTGTGTAGGTTTTATAAGTATGATTTTTTTTGTATGTGCACTGGCTCCAGATGTAATACTGGATTGTCAAAAGTTTGAAAGCCTCTATCTAAGGGATCATGAGGATCATAAGTATTCAATATATATTTTTTCTTTTTAGAGATATATAATCAGAGAGAAAACAGTCGAGAGGACAAGGGTAACACTGAACTTAAAGGAATGAACCTGAAATGGTGATGTTCCAGGTCTTGGACCAACCTGGGTGGGAGAGAGAAGGAAGGATACTGGTAGGAGTGGGAGGGGACCCAAGTCTTTAAGTCTGTAGAAAATGTAGGAGAGAGTAATAGAGAAAACAATCTTGCACCCTCCCTAATTTTTGTTTCTTGAGAGCATAAGCCAATGACTTACTGTTTTTGGATAGGAACAAACTTCTTTGAAACTCACTCTTCTATGCTTGTAAACAAGATACAGGACTTTATATTTTTTTATTTCTCTGTATTCTGTATGTTAACTCTTTTAATAGTGATGAATTAAGAGTTGTAAAATATAAAATAAGTTGGTATTTTATATTCTTCAATTTTTTTTTTTTCTTTCTGTTTCTGGTGCTAATTTCTGGTGCTCTGGGATTTTCTTAGGTTTTCCTACACTGCAGTTTCTCTCTATAATGCTTGCCTAGTGTACTGTTCCTGTACTTTCCAAGGGGTACCTTGGAAAGCATCTGTGGTCGCCTATGACAGGGCTGTGTCAGGGTTATGCAGGTCTCCTGGTTACTATTCACTACTGGGCTGTAGCTTGTGGCTAGAAGGGAGGGCTGGAGGAGATGCTCTCCCAGCAACCTCTCCCAGCAACTGGCAGTCCTTTGAATCTAGCATCATGGGCTGATTTGGACCAGCTCAGACCAGCTCATCTTTATTTATTTCTGTCCCCATTCAGTTTAGCCACGTCCTAGTTCTCTTACATATTCAAGGTCTTACCTTAGTTCTCCTTTCTCTATAAGGCACCTTTTCTACGTATTTACACTATTCTTTTATTAAGAACCTACACTTAATTAAATTGGAGGGTCTACTATTTCCTGAAGTCCTTGATCTTCATTCCCCGGTGGCTAACCCTTTCCATTCCCTGTCCTTTCTCAGGTATAAATGTAAACAACCTTTTAGAGAGCATTATCTGTCAAAGGTTAAATGGGTATAACTGGTCCCATCAATTGTCCTTTTTATAAGTTATGGGCATACACAACAGTCTTGACTTCTGTCACATTTCTAGTTAAAGTAGGTTTTAGCTTGTCTTATCCCTGCTGCCAAGACAGTTTTCATAGATTATGTTGATAGTGTCCCAAATTTTGGTAAGCGTGTATGTGACCCAGCATGAGGAGATGGTACCAGAGGTGACTGACTCCTTGACTGTTCCCTCACTGGGGCTGAAGAGGTGAGGCACAGACACCGACAGTGAGTAATGTCCCTGCCTCAACCATTTTCACTGTAAGATTGTATCTATTCTCTAAATACAAGGTAAGGCAGTCAGATACTTTGTTTATGAAAAAATGATACTTTGTCCCTTTGTACTGAAATGTGGTAGCAGTCACAAAAAGTTTTCTTTTTTTAATCACAAACCTCCCTGATTTATTAAATCAGACTACTGTGGTGAGCTAGGAATTGTAACAACTTCTAAAGTGTGAAGGGGGGGCAGTCAAAAAGTCAAATTATTTACTATTTCCTCCCATACTGTTGGTGAAAAGTGAATTTATACCTCAAGTTTTAAAGTATATTATAGAAAAGTTAAGCTTGTCATTGAGAAGTGCTGTTTTGTATGCATAGCTCATTTAAATCTTGATTCACTGATAATTTTTGTTTTAATATATATATTAAACAAAATATATATTTCAGCCGAGTGAGTCACAGGGTCGGCCCAATTTTTGTTTTAATTTAGTTTGTAAATATGTAGTTAGGACTTATTCTGCTTGTTGCCAACAAGAGCTCTGTGAATAAAGAAGAAAAAATAGCCGGCCCCGTGGCGCACTTGGGAGAGTGCAGCGCTGGGAGTGCAGCGACGCTGCCGCCGCGGGTTCAGACTTATTCTGCTTGTTGCCAACAAGAGCTCTGTGAATAAAGAAGAAAAAATAGCCGGCCCCTTGGCGCACTTGGGAGAGTGCAGCGCTGGGAGTGCAGCGACGCTGCCCCCGCGGGTTCAGATCCTATATAGGACTGGCTGGTGCACTCACTGGCTGAGCGCGGTGTGGGCAACCCCACACCAAGGGTTGCAATCCCCTTACCGGTCACGAAAAAGACAAAAAAAAAAAAAAAAGAAAAAGAAAAAATAAGGCTGTTGAAATACTGTATGACTGAAATTTGAGAGTAGTCAAAGTTGAGTAATGCTGTTGAGTTATTGAGAATAGGAAAGGAAAGCCAATCCTAATAGTTTCTTTTAAAAGTGAATTATCTGTAAACAATTTTGTTGACACGAGAGGGAAAGTCACTGCACATAATTTTGAAATACCAAACAATGCCATCTAGTTGGTTCTTACATTAGTTTCCTAGAGATGTTATAACACAGTGCCACAAACTGGATGGTTTAAACAACAGAAATCAATAGTCTCACAGTTCTGGAGGCTACACATCTAAGATCAAGGTGCTAGCAGAACCATATTCCTCTGAAACCTGTAGTGTGGTGTCCTTCCCTGCTTCTTCCCAGCTTCTGGTAGTGGCAGTCAGTCCTTGATGTTCCTTGGTTTGTAGCTTCATCACTCCAATCTGCCTCTGTCAGTGTCCCAGTTTCCATCTTATCAGGACACCAGTCATACTGGATGCCTTGGGTTGAATGTGCCCCCAAAACTTAGTTCCCACTGTGACAGTGTAAAAGAGGGTGGTAAATCCTATTATGGTAATTGAAAGGTGGGGCCTGCAAGAGGTGATTATATTGTAGGACCGTGCAGTAGTGAATGGATTAATAATGGAGGTCAGGGGCATGGTTCTGAGGGTTTTACAATGAGAGAGAATGAGGAGGTTGGCCTCTCTCTTGCTTGCTCTTTCTGCTCCACCATTTTCTGTCATGTAAGACCCATGCATTGCTAAAGGTACCACTGAAGAAAACCCTCACCAGATGTGTTCACTGGACTTTGGATACCGCAGTCTCCGAAATTGTAAGCAGTAAATTTCATTGTTTTACAAATTACCCAGTTCCATGTATTTTGTTATAAGCAACAGACACAGACCAAGTACACTGGATTAAGGTTCTACTTTACTCCAGTATGTTTCATCTTAATTTAGCTAATTACATCTGTAACAACCATATTTCCAAATAAGATCACAATTTGAGGTATTGAGGTTTAGAACTTCAACATGTATGTATTTTTTTTGATGCGGGGAGCAAAATTCAACACATACCAGTATTCATAAGACTAACTGGGAATTTTACTACAATTTCACTTAACAAATTCATCGAATACCATGTACTACACTGAATGCTGAGAACACAGGATGAGCAAAGCCAGGTGTGGTTCCTGCCCTCGTGGAACTTACCACCTAGCAGACAAAACTAACATTAATCAGAATCACACGAAAGAGAACTGTGATGATTAAAAACACAGCTCAATGAGAACATTTAGCAAAGGAACTTGATCTATGCTGGGTAATGGGAGCACAGATGGGTGAAGTGATGCTTGAGCTCACCAATGTCTGAATGATTGAACACTGTCTGAGTCTTTACATTGTATCACCTTATTTGATCTTCACAATAGCCCGTCGGGTAGGTAATATTATTCCCATTTTATAGGTAAGGAAACTGTGGCACAGAGAGAATTTTCCCAAGATCATATCTTGAAGATAACAGAGCTGAGAAGATGATAGAGAATGAGAATTGTAATCTCTGACATTCTATTTAGTTTTAATAATATTTTACTAATTTATTTGAATCACTTCTCCCTTCTCCCCCACCCCCCAACCCTTTTGTATTTTCTCTGCTGTTTGCTTTGTCCAGCTCTAGAAACTCTTCCATGCCTGGGCATTCCCCAACTGACTCATTTATAGCATAATTCTGTAATTTGAGTCCAGTATTTGGTTGAGTCAGGCTGCAGTATTAAAATTTACCAGGAGAGGGCAACTGTCTAATCATTGGATCTAGATTATAAATCCTGGATTATATGAACAATTCTTAATTTCAGGTTATGCAAAAAAAGAAAAAAAAATATATATAAATACACACACGCACACGTACATACACACACACACCATACAGTTATACATTTTCTATTGAGTGTATGGTAATTAGATTGGGGGATAATTTAGATTGGGTTAATCAAAAAATATCCTAACTGAAGTAAACCTGTTATACTTAAGGTGGAGAGGATATTCACTCACAATTTTGTAACATTAGTGCCTTAATAGCAGTTTTTTAGATTTTTTTTTTTAGAAAAGAGGGGATTGTACTCTTTGAATTCTTTGAATCCCTAGCAAATTGCCCAGCACATATGGAGGACATGATGAATGTCTGAATTAATTTCTTAAAGACCACTTCTTAAATCTTATGTCTTCCTCGTATCACAGTGCTCTTGCATAGCAGCTCAATAAATGGTGGTTATTTTATAAACTCAATGGAAATTGTAGGGTACTTAGCTCTGTGGTAAAAAGCCACAAAAGTGATTCCTTTGGATCTCCTGAACATTTCTAGGCCAGAGCTCATCCTTTAGACACCTTTGTATCCTTCATGAAGCCCTGCACCAGTAGAAACCCACTTGTTTGGTGAGATGGCTCCTTTTGTACCCAGCCGGTATATCTTTCCAAGGCACCAGTTGAAGTGACTGTTTCTCTGGCACAGCAAAATTCTCATGGGGAAGAATCTCCAGAAAATTTGTCAGGATTGCAGTTTTAAAACTCTTTATTGTAGAAATGTTCAAATGTACAAAAAATTAGAGTTATCAACATAAACAGGTCTGTCTTGCCTTGCACAGCCTCCCCGACTGAATTATTTTAAAGCAAATCCCAGATATGTTATTTCACTGATAAGTATTTCAATATCTCTAAAATATAAAGAGTTTTAAGAAACTGTAATATCACATTTGAAATAAATAATTCTTTAATATCAAATATCTAGCCGGTGTTTACATTTCTCTGATTTTCCCACAGATGTCTCTTTACAAGTTGGATTGTTTGACTCAGGATCCAAGCAAGATTCACACAAATAAAGCCAAATGACGAACTGGGAAGAAACATTTACAACTCATATCCAAGGCGATAGACTATTAACCCTAATAGAAAGAGAGATACTAGAAATGACGTGAAAGAAAGGCCAACAACACAATTGAAAATTGGCAAGACATGTAAACAGACAGTTCTTGGGAAAGGAAATACAAATGGTTCTTAAACACATGGAAAGATGACTGGCCTTACCCTCAGTGAGAGAAATGCAGGCAGACCACCCTAAGATACTTTTTTTTCCTTGTTAGATCAACAAACACCCAGAAATTTGATACTGTATTACATTATTGAAGTTACAGGGAAACAATTATTACTGTTGAGAATGTAACTCTCCTTATGGAGGGTAATTTGGCAACATCTATCAAATATAAACGAATATAGCCTACTTGGAATCCTGCCTCTAAGAATTTCTTACATATTGACTTGCATACAAGCAATCATGTACTGTCAGGGTTAGTTTCTATAGCTCTGAATGGAAGCAACCTAAATGTCCAGTCTCAGAATGGATAAATGATGCAGAAGTTGCTTTTGGTAGGAAAAAGGTATGTGCATGGGCGGGGCACAATGTTGTTTGGATTAGTATTAAGCAATTTGGAGGATACACCAGTGGTTACATATTAATCAGGGATATGAACTAGATAGATGTAGACAAGGGCAGAAGCAAGACTTTTCACTGTATTTTTGGCTTTTGGCTCTTGAAGTACTTGCGTGTATTTTCAAATAGATAAATTAAAAATATTGTGACAAAGTTGTTTAAATCTAGGAGTAAAGGGAATATAACTCCTTTTAATGGCTAGCTAACAAGAAACATCATTACTGAAAATCTTTACCCTGAAATTAGAGAAAAATAATTATGTATATATTTGCAAGCCTTGATCTTTATTATCTTTATTGTATATAAAAAGATCCTGGGTTTGAATGTGACCTTGACCCTTAATTAGCTGTATAATTACTGGCATGTCTCTAAACTTAATTATCATGTTTCCCTTTATGTAAATGGCAATAATATGTGCTTTGTCAGGGCTCTTATAAGAATTTAGGTGTGCAACATGTATCTGACGATTAATATGGGGGAATGCCAGGCTTAGATGTTGAAGAGTATTTCATGGGAACCAAAACTCTGGGAAGACGGGAAAGGCTGTGTACCTGTGATCCCATATGATCCTCCTGTCAACTCAGAGGCTATCCTCATCTTAAAGAAGTGAAAACTGAGGAGGCTCACATTAAGTCACTGGCTGAAGATCACAGGGCAGAGTGGGACCCAGGTGTGTGTGACTGCAACCCTCAAGTTTTAATCTACATCAGGACCCTCAGGTTTTAAGCACCTATGTTACAATTTCATATGAAAGTCCATTTCATATGTGAGAATCATAACACATAGGAATTCTGCCTTACTTTCTGAATTCTAGCCAAGACAAGATCAAATTGTTTTAGTTTGGAGACATTTCTTAAATCCTGGCTTCATGATATTTCACCAAAGTTTTTTTGTTTTGTTTTGTTTTTTTCCCCCAGAACAGTTTATTCATCTTCTACACTGAACAGGATGCATAATTTAAAAAAAAAACTTTAAGTCTGACTGTTAAATACTGGTTAAGATGTGGAGGAATAGGAACTCTCATCCACGGCGGTGAGAGAATAGATTGGTACAACTATTTGGAAAATAGCTGGTCATTAACTAGTAGACCTGAACTTTTGCATAAAGTAGGACCTAACAATTTTGCTACTAAGTCTTTATACAGAGGAATTATTTTGTTTTTTATTTTATTTAATAATATAGAAATGTATTATGAACTCTTGAAAACAAAAATATTCTTAACTAATTTAGAAAATTCAAAACTGTCATAAGAGAAGAGATGCAGAAAAGAAATAAACTAAGGAAAAAAAACTTAGATCATAATGAAAAATGAGTTTTGGGATTGATTTCAATCTCCCATAACAAAGTCTGTCAAAGAAAATGAATGATAGTTACATATTTAACAAGTTACACAATATATATAAAGATTATCATACCCTAAAAGAATTATGTAAAGCTAGTTTGATTAAAATATTTATATCAGTGGTGCTTTGTAGACTGCTTAATAGTCCTATTTTTTTTTTTTTTTTTGAAAATTTGCAAACCTTTATCTAGACTCACCAAGAAAAAATTAGAGAAGACAGAAATTACTAAAATCAGAAATAAACTTGGGGGGATGGTAGAGCAGTTGCTTCTTCTATTACTCTGGAGTGGGCTTTGAGGAGAGAGACGTCCTCTTCCTTCTCTGGTCTCTGCTGGTTACTCTCCTTGTGTCACTGCAGTTGAGTGTCTGGAGGGCTGCCTGCACGGTAGCTGTGGCTACTGCTGTGGCATGAAGCTGCTTTTGAGCAGTGGCTGTGGTGGGCCACCCGCGAGGAAGTGGTGTTTCCGATGTGCTCCTTGCCTGTTTCCAGGAGGTAGATGCTGCCCTCTGCTCCTTCCAAAGATGCCAGGTGGTCTGTTTCTTGCCTGCATCAGTGCAGAGGGGGCTGCCCTCAGCTCCTGCCTAAGGACCCCAGGCGTGCTCTGTCTCGACCAAGTCTCTGATGAGGAGAATCTATGGACAATTGCACACATTTCAGCTAAATTACATTCAATTCTAGTGTGGATTGAGAACTAACAAACTTTTCCCCACTTAGTCTTTTGAGGGAGATATTTGAAAACCAGAACTCTGTGCATTTTGTCTAAAAGCATATTTAATTGTATTGTGGTCATTTATACTTTATAAGTGAGTCCATTTTAATGGTTTTACTGTTTGGAAACTTTTCAGTTCTGTTTCAAATATTTTTAGAGCTTTTACTTTTTGTTGAATGCAGTTATAAATTCTTAATGTTTCCTTTCATGTTAAGTAATTTATAACAACAGTAGTATATACATTTCAGAGGTACAAATTTAT
>NW_007726933.1:270514-274987 GCF_000696425.1 Galeopterus variegatus
ATTTAAAACTTACCATTTTAACCCCTTTTTTTTTTTTTTTTTTTTTTGTGGTAGCTGGCCAGTATGGGGATCTGAACCCTTGACCTTGGTATTGTCAGCACCAGACTCTAACCAACTGAACTGACCAGCTAACCCTTTAACCACTTTTAAGTGTACAGTTCAGTGTCATTAAGTACATTCACACTGTTGTGCAACCATCACCACTATCGATCTCCAGAACTTTTTTTTATCATTTTAAACTGAAACTCTGTACTCATTAAGCAATAACTCCCTAATCCTCCCACTTCTCAGCCCTTGGTAACCAGTATTCTCCTTTCTGTCTTTATGCATTTGACTCTAGGTACGTTATATGAGGGAATCATACAATATTTGTCTTTTGTGTCTGGCATATTTCACTTAGCATAATGTCTTCAAGGTTCATCCATGTTAAGAACATCATTTTAAAGTTAGAGTAGACCTGTTTGATCCTTGTTTGAGCCAGTAACTCATTCTGTAGAATGTTGTATATTCTTACATAAATAATATTATATTATTTCCTTATTTTAAGAAATCCTTAGAATTGAAGATACATTAACTGTGTGTTTTGTCAAACACCACCTTTTTGGATGAGCCTGTGCTAACTTTTTAAGGGGAAGCAAAGATGGTTGGTCTGGTCTTGGTTCTCAAAGAGCCTGTGGTCTGTACCTGCACGGATCAGACACTAAGTTCCTGCAGAGAGGAGCAAAGGGGATTCTATGTGGTCAGAAGGAAGGTGGGTGCTTCTGGTGGAGAGATGAGAAATCACGGAGGACCACGGAGGAAGTAGCTTTTGAGCTGAACCTAGAAGGAATTCACTTTGAGTCTTTTTTGTTTTTCACAAGAATAGTCCATGCTGGTATGGAGAAGATTATGTTCCGTTGTGGAATAAAAGGAGTACAATAATATTCATAATTGCCTGTACCATAGAGTTAAAATTAAATGAAGTTTTCAAAATAATTAGTTTTATTTTAAACTTTTTAAAGATCAGCATTGAATGCATTAGGGCTAGCTCCTTTATCTGATGTTTTAAAAGTTTATTCTGACCATAGTCAACTGTTCTATTGAATTTACCTGTATATACATTACTACTTGGTCTTGTCTCTATAACCTCGTTGTTTGTTTTATCTGCAATTATTCTTTCTCATTAATCCCCTTGGTTAATTGTGCTTACAAGCCTGACCCTTGTACCACCTGAATATCTCTGAATCTGAATTTGTTGTCATCTCTAACCTGAATTACAGTTACCTTTTCACTTGTCTCCTAGCTTGTTCTGCTCCAATCCAAAGTGATTTTTCTAAAATCAAATAGGATTCTTTCTTCCTTGCCGAAAACATTTGACTGATTTTCTATTACCTTCCCTTACCATGGCTGTGAGGTTTTGTTGTGGTGTAGCCTCTTGCCTGCATTTTTTTTCTTATCTCCCATCACCATTTTTTCACATGGCGCAGTTTGGTATTTTAGTTTAGTGCATAGTTAGTCCTGAAAAACCACTCTGTCTCATTCCCACCTCTAAGCTAAAGACCCATGCAGAAGTCCTACATGAGGCTCATTCTTTTTTTTTTTTGCAATATTTGGCCCTTATTATCTGTTGTCCTCTAATTTTTTTTTTTTTACTATCCTTTTTGTTTTTGGTTGCCAATCACGGGGAGCCATATGCCTGCCTCTGTTTATCAACAACTATTGCTTATCTAGAGTCGTGTGAAAAAGCATTTTTAAAACAAAAATAAATATTAGTTGTTGGTTTGGGGTACACAGTCTTTAAAAGTTTAGGTGATTTCTTTCTACTCCTATTTTATCCAGTGTTTTCTATTAGGAATATATACTGAACTGCATTGAATGTCTTCCTAGCATCTATAAATATGATTACATGATTTTTATTTATTTATTTTGGCAGCTGGTCAGTACAGGAATTTGAACCCTTGACTTTGGCATTATCAGCACCATGCTCTGAGTTAACCGACAAGCCCTCTGAATTTTTTTGAGATCCAGTTGGCCTAAATGTTTCTGGGATATGCTTTCCCAAGAGCACATGGCCCTTGCTGTGAAGCATGACGTATCTTATGCAGTATGTACTGTATTAGTTTGTATTTGTTCTTAGTAGGAATCAGACAGGGCTTAGTTCAACAAAAGCCATTGACAGACATCCCAAGCCAGGAGTCTCTCCCTAAAACAGCTTAAAATACAATTATACCTATATAGTTTATGCACTTGTGGTAAGACGTTCATTAGCAGTGATTAAGGGTTATACATGCTGGAGTTCAAATGAGAGGCTGTTAACTTAGTGAACACTTTGCCCATCTACTAGTTTGCTTTAAGAGAGCTTCTGTAGATCATGCCTCTCTAACCAGCCACCATCCTCTGACACCACACTTTAAACATTTAAGTGCTTCTATTAATGCACGGGCAGACATGCATCTGCAAGGAGTGGTTAGCTGGCAGCCTCCAGCTGTTAGTGCCTTCAGAATTTGCCTTTATGGAGGCCATGCTTATCCCATGCTATTTTTTCTTTCATTTTAGTATCTCTTTCTTCCTTTCCATTGTTCCTCCACCACAATAAACTTTTTGAGGGGTGGGGTCCTTTACAAATGAAGTAGTTTATAAGAGGGAGATACAAGTCTTTCAGCTTCATTCATAGTGTGTTGGAAATTCTGTTCACTGATCTGATCCTAAAGTCTCTTTGGTGTTTCTTGAACTAGTTTCATGTGTCAACAAAGCTTTATCCTAATGTAATGGGAAGAACAACTAATTTGGGCCAGTCATAGCATCTGTGCTAGCTAGTTTATGACCCTAGACAAGTCACTTGACTATTGGATCTGGTCTGCATGGAGAGGCAGTTGGACTAGGAGCTGAATTGCCACACTGAGGTCTCTGCAACTCAGGTGGGCTTGTCAGTTTGGTGACTGCTCACTCTGACTTCCTGCAGCTGGCAGGTGGAGCCCACACAAGCACCTTGGACTCCTTTGGGCACCTTTCCTTTGCTAGAGGTACTGTTTTCCCTTGAAACATTCAAGCCACCCCAGTAGTTTCTGTGGTGACAGGTCTCTCTTTTTTTCTTTTCTTGTGATGCAGATTTTGGAACAGGTTCCTCATCTGTATAGTCTCCAGGGTATCTGGTCTTCTAACCTACAGCCCATTTGATGAGACAAAGCCTTTAAAGACTTCCCATCAGGAGTGTTGTTAGTCACTCCTACCAGAATAATAACCAGTTATTAGTTTTACTGGTACTTGAGGTTTTGGTTTATTAATAAGGCTTTACATTAACTAGAAAAGAAGTTGTTGGGTTGATTGGTAAAACCATTATACCAAGAAAACTAATATTCACTGTTAGGACCGTGCTTTTAAAATTTTGTTTTTTTTGGCAGCTGGCTAGTGTGGGGATCTGAGTCCTTAACATTAGTGTTAACAGCACCACACTCTACCGATAGAGCTAACTGGCCAGCCCATTTTTTTTTTAACTTTTAATTTTTATTGTATAAAATTTTCAAACATGGAAGTAGACAAAGTTGTGTAACTGATATCAACGAGGGTATTTCAAAAAGTTAGTGGAGAAATTCGTATTATCTTTCAATTCTGTTTTTCCACAAACATTCTGAACATACTCTTGTATATACATATCACCTAGATTCAAAATTAACATTCTGTCATATTGGCACGGTTTATTCCTCACTGATAGTAAATGAGAGACATATATTTAGAAGTGAAATTTCACCTTAAAAAGTGTTTTCCTACTTAACCACTTACATCGTCCTTAGTAAAATTAACTACTAATTCTGGGCTGGTCCCGTGGCTCACTCAGGAGAGTGCGGTGCTGGTAGCGCCGAGGCCGCAGGTTCAGATCCTATATAGGGGTGGCCGGTGCGCTCACTGGCTGAGCGTGGTGCAGACCACACCGTGCCGAGGGTTGCGATCCCTTTACCGGTCAAAAAAAACAAAAACAAAAACAAACTACTAATTCCTTCATATCATCTCATACCTAATCTATATTCAAAATTTCCCAGTTGTTCCAAATGTCTTTTATTAATGACTTTTCAAACCAGGACCCACTCAAGGTCCATACATTTGAATGTGATTATGTTTTGATCTAGAACAGTTCCTGCGACCTCCTTTTTCATCTCCACTTCCTTATCAGAGGGAAGTCAGTTGTCCTATAAGATATTCCATTTTTGCAATTTGTCTGATTGTTTTTTCTTGCTTTCATTTAACTTGTTTCTCTTTCCACCCTATTCCTGGAAACTCGAAGTTAGGTCTAACGGCTTGATTAAATTCATGGAAAACATTTTTAGCAGGAATATTGTGTACAACCGGGAGGCACAAAACATTTGGATCTTGAACATTAAGGACTTCTAGTTGGTTTTAAAAGCAATTCTTCATTGATTTTTCTAGGATCAACTTCCCTAGAGAAGTTCTTTTTCTTATAAAAAGGCCTTTTATTAGTTTGAAGATTAAATGGGATTC
>NW_007726933.1:275845-276901 GCF_000696425.1 Galeopterus variegatus
TTTTTAGCAGGAATATTGTGTACAACCGGGAGGCACAAAACATTTGGATCTTGAACATTAAAGACTTCTAGTTGGTTTTAAAAGCAATTCTTCATTGATTTTTCTAGGATCAACTTCTCTAGAGAAGTTCTTTTTCTTATAAAAAGGCCTTTTATTAGTTTGAAGATTAAATGGGATTCTCCTTTCCCCTGAAACTGTTCCAGTTTGATTTCAAAAAGTAAAGGTCAAAGTAGCATTAAATTACTGAAATATTCCTCATATAAACCAAATAAAAGTTGGTAAAACAGTATTTTGTGTCTGTGCACCAACTCTGGGCTCCAGCAGTCTCTGGGTATTAGGCCATTCTTTCTGATCTGCTCTCCTGGGCTGACAGTTGGCTTTGACCCTTCCCTCCCCTTCAACCCCCATGCTTACAACTAATTTTACTTTAAAAAAAAAAAAATCAGATTTCTTTTCCTTTGCTGTCATCCATAAAGCATGACCTCCATAAAGGCAAATCCTGAAGGCATGAAGAGCTGGAGGCTGTCGGCTAACCATTCCTTGCAGATGCGTGGCTGCCCGTCCATTAATAGAAGCAATTAAATGTTTAGAGGGTGGTATCAGAGGGTGGTAGTCAGAGGGTGGTAGTCAGGCCCTAGGCCCTGTCACCTCAAGGATGGCTACAGGCTGCAGCAACTTCAGATGTGGGTTTCCTCCCTCTTGGCACTCCCGTTTGTATTTCTAGTAGGGCAGGTTCAGACTTCCTATGGTTCAAAGTCAGGGCTCCGGTGTGGAGTCTGAAGATGGGTCAAAATCCAGCTCTCACGTTAACTAATGGGCTCTTCTTCAGCAGTCACTGAATGTTTCTAAGTAATAGTATCAGTTTCCTCATCTGTAGAATGGGGATGATAACTGGTTTTGACTAATGCAGGGTTGTACAGGGCTTGAAAGAGTTCATGAACTAAATGTAAAACTTAATTTGAAACATTCTCTAAGATAGAAAGAAGTCTGGTTTCTGCCCCATGCATGGGTGTTTTAGTCCGTTTTGTGTTGCTATAACAGAATACCTGAGACTGG